>NW_005358043.1:2824207-2824888 GCF_000412655.1 Myotis brandtii | reverse complement strand
GGCCAGGCCAGGCGGGACACTGCACCCCCTTCTTGGCTTTCTTTCCCGTTGCCAGACTAGCCGGGCAGAGGGAAGCGTAGTTGGCAAAAGAAGGTGCTGTAGCGGTCTGGTTTGCGCGGGTTCTCTCCCTTACGCGACATTCTGCCCTTCCCCCATTTCGGGGACACATTGGGACAATGTGTAGGGGGAACAATGAGGACACTTTCTCTTTATCCGCCTCCCAGTCTTAGGGCCGCGTGCTCCGAGCTCGTGGCCTAAAGCTGGCCTGGGATGGCCAAGAGCTGCCTCGCCACCTTGGCCGGTGACAACCCCTTCGCGGCCGATAGCATCGACCCAGGTCTCATTCACTGGGCCACCTGGGCCACACCTACAACTCCCCTCCCCAAACCCACGGCTCTCGGCCCTCGAAGGGCTTCGAGCGCCGAGCTGGGGCCTCCCTGGAGCCGGGATCGCGCCTCCTCCAGACCCGCCTTGGGTTCGGACTGCCCCAGGGGGGAGAGGAAGGGCGTGGCGTGTCCCGGCCAGGGCCCGCGTGCTCCATTCGGGGGCCGCGTGGGCTTCGGCCAAGGGAGGTGGGACCCCCTTCTGCCTTATCATTTGATTTCCGAGAACGTGTGAGGACGCAGACACCCTTTCTTTCCACTCGCTGCTCTCTGTGAGCTGGCGGGGGGGGCGGAGGCG
>NW_005358043.1:2823015-2824023 GCF_000412655.1 Myotis brandtii | reverse complement strand
GGGCACCCGGGGCCCAGGAGACGTGGCGGACACAGAGGGTTTGTAGACACGGTGACCTCCGCGCTCCCGATCTGAAAGAGCCTGAAAGGAGCTGTTTATGGTGCATTACCAGTCAAGGGCTCAGGTACCAGCGCCTTGTGTCGGGAAGGCCCGGCGGCCGCCCGTGCTGCAGGTGTCAACCACACAAACGCCCGGGAGGGGGGCCGCTGTGGAAGGGACAAAGGAGGGGTGTTCAGTCGCCGCTGCCACTCGCCCCGTTTCGCTCTTTCTCCGCTGCTGCGAGAGCAGCCAGTCTGAAATACAGTATATTATTTATGGACTTCGTTTGAAGGAAGTCGGGGAGGCTTTGGGCCTCTGCACAGCCCAACCCAGTTTCAAGGGTGAGAGCTGAGGGAGGTCACTGGAGGCTGGAACTTCCTAGTGGAGGCGGGTGCTTTGGGTGGGGGTGGGGGAGAGAAGAGGCTTGGGTGTTGGGCTGCTTGGGCCCCCAGAGGCTTGCTAGTCTGGATTTAACTTGAACTTCCCCCTGGACCGGAGTCTGAGTGATGTTTAGCAAATGTTCTTGGTTAAAGCAGTGACCCTCTCCTCGCTGGTGGGAGTCACTCCCTGCCCAAAAGAAACCAAGGAAGGCGCCATACCCCCAACAGGTCACTTCCCAGGGCCCCTGTGCTCCCAGAGGTTTCACAAGCCCCTCAGGTTGGCATCTATAAAGCAAAACCTCAAAACGCCTTTCCCTTTGTGGGAAGATTGTTACTCCCTAGGTGGGCCCTCAAAAGCCTGCACAAAGCCAAAATACTGGGGGGGGGGGGTCTTAGGGGAGCACAAAAAAATAATGAATATCAAGACAATTTTTTAAAGTGGTGTTTAATGATTTTAAGGGCCAACATATAAAAGGGGAGTAGGCAGATGGAAATGTTATGTGTGTCTAGCAGCGGTTCTCAACCTGTGGGTCGCGACCCCTTTGGGGGTCAAACGACCCTTTCACAGGAGTCGCCTAAGACCATCCTG
>NW_005358043.1:2807564-2822143 GCF_000412655.1 Myotis brandtii | reverse complement strand
GTGGGTCGCGACCCCTTTGGTGGTCGAACGACCCTTTCACAGGGGTCGCCTAAGACCATCCTGCATATCAGGTATTTACATTATGATTCATAACAGTAGCAACATTACAGTTATGAAGTAGCAACGAAAATAATTTTATGGTTGGGTCACAACATGAGGAACTGTATTTAAAGGGCCAGAAGGCTGAGAACCAGTGGAGGAAACATCTAAGTGCTCCCAAAGGTTTTAGAGGCTGCCTGGCTGTGTCCTTATCTAATATTACCTGGAAACTTCGTTTCCCTTCTTGCAGGTGAATCACCATCATTTCTTTTATATGAGTCATCTATTATAAGAAATAGCTTTGACTTAGTAAAACTGAGTGATTTTCTTAAAGTAACAGGGAAGGTAAGAAATCAATGGTGAATAGGATGAAGATGGGTACATTTCTGAAAAATGTAGTTTGAAAGTAGAATAAAAAGGAGAGAATAGATAGATTCCTTACAAGGAAAGAAAGGCATTCCCACCTAAAAACAAACAAACAAATAAATAAATAAATCACCCCTGCTCTCTCTATCATTCCCAACTAAATAAGTTGCCCAAAATAGGTGTCTCTATTTTTTCACTTTTATTTAGTCTTCAGCACACTACATTCTGGCCCATACTCTCACACTGAAACTCTCTTTAGTCATTTTCACCAGTAACTTCCATTGTCCCCAAATTTAAGGACAATTTCCATGCCTTATCTTGTTTAAAACTGCAGTAAATATGCCCACCATTCATCCTGACACCAAGATCAGAATCCTTGCTACCATCTTTTTCTCTGGATTCTCCAAGCCCCATATTGAGTAAGTCACCAAGACCTAGCAATTCTCTCCCCAAAATATCTCTCCAATCTGCTGAACCTCCACCCAGTTCAGGCCTTCATTATCTCTTAGCTGTTCTGCTGCAGCTTTCTGATTGGTCAGTCGCCCTGCCTGTAATCTTGCTTTGCTCCAATCCATTCTCCAGACTGCCGCCTCAGTACCCTTTCTACATGGCAAACTTGATTATGCTACCCACTGCTTAAAACCCTTCCATGGCTCTCCATTCTGTGATTAATTATTTATATATTGTAAGGATGTGCTATGGTAGTGCTACTGTATTAATCACTTACATACATTATAAAAATGTATAAGACATACAAATTTGTATAAGAATGAGACAAAATATAGATGATAGTTCTCATATTTTCTTCTTATACCCCAGTACACCTTCTTACCCATTCTGGAAATGACTGCTCTATATGACGTCAAACTCCTTAACACAGCTTATAAGGTCTTCTTGATCTAGATTCTTCCCAGATTCCCATTCATTTCTCTTTACTTCATCTTTCACAAAGTTATTTTATTTTTTGAAATGCCATGATAATCATTCTATTTGTTTCATGTTTATTTCAACCTCTACTCTCCATTAGCTTGTTGGCAAGCTCCAGTGGCTTGTCCAGCAACCACAACATGGGTGCCTACCTATGGTAGAAGCTTTTCAGGTTAATTCTTTTTCTTTTTTCAGTTTTATAAAGTTGATGTATAATTGACATACAAGATCTTATTAGTTCCAGGTGTATGTCATAGTGATTTGATATTTATATACAAGTGTATTAAACTAGAGGCAAGAGTAGGCCTTCCTTCCCCCAGCTGCCAGCACCAGCTTCCCTCCCAGAGGGAGGCCCCGCCCACCCACCACAGCCGCTGGCTGGTGGATCATGGGCGATGGCCAGGCCCTGACCTATCACATCGCACCTACCTTGGCTGGCCTGGTGCCAGTGGGTGTCATAGCCTGGTTCCGGATGGTCTTCTGGATGGTCGTTTTGCATATTACACTTTTATTATCTAGGATGATCCCCGCAATAAGTCTAATTACCATCTATCACCATACAAAGTTATCACAATATTACTGTCCATATTCCCTATGAATATATTATGTCCCTATGACTTATTTATTTTATAATTGGGAGTTTGTACCTCTTAATTCCCTTCATCTATTTCACCACCACCACCCCCAATCCTTCCCTTCTCTGGTAACCAACAGTTTGTTTCCTGTTTCTATGAGTCTGTTTCTGTTTTGTTTTGTTTGTTCATTTGTTTTGGTTTTAAGATTCCACATGTAAGTGAAATCATATGGATTTTGTTTTTCTTTGTTGGACTTAATTTCACTTAGCATAATATCCTCTATGTCTATTGTCTATCTACCTTGTTGCAAATGGCAAGATTTCCCTCTTTTTTTTTTTATGGCTGAGTAACATTCCATTACATCTTTATCCATTCATCTATCAATGAACACTTAGGTTGCTTCCATGCTTGGCTATTATAAATAATGCTGCAATTAACAATATATGTCTTTTAATTAATGGTTTTGTTTTCTTCAGATAAATCCCAGAAGTGGATTTCTGGATTGTAGGATAATTCTATTTTTAATTTTTAAAGGAACCTCCATACTATTTTCCATAGTGGCTGCACCATGTTACATTCATCAACAGAATATGAGAGTTCTCTTTTCCCCACATCCTCACTAATACTTGTTATTTATTGTCTTTTTTATAATAGCCAGACTTGAATGTAAAACCTGAAACCGCAAAACACCTAGAAGAAAACATAGGCAGTAAAGTCTTTGACATCAGTCTTAGCAATATTTGGGGGGACTAATCTCCTCAGGCAAGATAAACAAAATAAAAAATAAATTAATGGTATTGTATCAAACTAAAAAGCTTTTGCAAACAAAAGAAACCAATGACAGAATGAAAAGGGAACCTACTTAATAGGAGAAGATAGTTTCAAATAATATGTTTGATAGCCCTAGCCGGTTTGGCTGCCCTGGCTGGTTTGGCTCAGTGGATAGAGCGTTGGCCTGCGGACTGAAAGGTCCAAGGTTCGATTCCAGTCAAGGGCACATGCCTGGGTTGTGGGCTCAACCTCCAGTGGGGGACATTCAGGAGGCAGCCAGTCAATGATTCTCTCTCATCATTGATGTTGCTATCTCTCTCTCCCTCTCTGAAATCAATAAAAAATATAAAAAATATGTTTTATAAGGGGTTAATATCCAAATTATATAAAGAACTTCCAGAACTTAATATCAAAAACCTGATTAAAAATGGACAGAGGACTTGAATAGATATTTTTAGCAGGCATATGAAAAGATGCTTAACATCAGTAATCACCAGGGAAATGCAAATCAAACCACAGGTTAATTCTTATTTGTAAAGCACTCAGAAAGCATAATCTGATCCTTCTGCACCTTTCCTTCCAGTCTACTTAAACCTACCCAGCCACTTACATTTCCCTTAAGTACTGGGACTTCTAAGGCCAATGACAACATAAATCCCTCAGATCATTTTAATCAGAATGGGGGAAGGTCATAAAATGGATGATATGTTTATAGCTTTGGTTCTACCGAGGCTATCCCTTAACACTCTTAGGAGTCTCTGTGTATATTCCTGACTCTATCTTGAATTTTCACAATGGGTCTATACCAGTGATGGCGAACCTTTTGAGCTCGGCGTGTCAGCATTTTGAAAAACCCTAACTTAACTCTGGTGCCGTGTCACATATAGAAATTTTTTGATATTTGCAACCATAGTAAAACAAAGACTTATATTTTTGATATTTATTTTATATATTTAAATGCCATTTAACAACGAAAAATCAACCAAAAAAATGAGTTCGCGTGTCACCTCTGACACGGGTGTCATAGGTTCGCCATCACTGGTCTATACTCAGGTCTGGTAGGTTCCAAGCTTCTAAAAATAAAAAATAAATACAAGGATCAGGAGCATATGAGAAAACAAGAGGATGTGTGAGTTATCTGCCATGGAGTCAGCTCCAACTCCTGGAGACCCTGTGAATGAGTGATGTCCACCGTGTCCTGTCCTCAGCAGCTTTGCTCAGCTCCTGGAGACGCATGCCTGTGGCTTCTTTCAGGGAGTCAATCCATCTCATGTTTGGTGTTTCTCTTGTCCTGCTGCCTTCTATTTTTCCCAGCATTATTGTCTTTTCCAAAGAACCCTGCCTTCTCACGATGTGCCCAAAGTAGGTATCTTCAGTTTTGTCATTTTGCCTCCAGTGATGTTTCAGGCTTCATTTGCTCTAGAACCCACTTGTTCATCTTTCTGGTGGTTCAGGGTATCCACAAAGCTCTTCTCCAACACCAAATTTCAAATAGATTATTTTTTTCCTGTCAGCCTACTTCACTGTCCAACTTTCACATCCCTACATAGTAATTGGAAATATGAGTGTGTGGATGATCTCAGAAATGCAGGAGGTTTGACCTGAACTGTGAAGTCCCAGGTCTGAGTGGTGTGCAAGTGAAAATAACATTATCTGATGGTAAATTCACGTCACATCTTTGCTCTTCGTGACCTTTCCTAATTCTTCCATTGCTGCTCTTCTGAGTCTCAGTCTTCTCCTGATTTCTTGGCTTCATTTGAATTGATCACTGAACCAAGGTAAGCAAAATCATTAACAATTTCAATGTCTTCATTGTCTACGTTAAAATAGTGTATTTCTTCTGTAGTCATGACTTATGTCTTCTTGATGTTCAGGTCCATCCTGCTTTGACACTTTCTTCTTTCAATGTCATCAGCAGTTGTTTCAAATCAGTGCTACTTTCTGCCAGTCAGATGGTGTCATCTGCCTATTTTAAGTTGCTGATATTTCTTCGACCCTGAGGCAAATACAGGGACATTGGCTTCCAAGGCTGGCAAAGGCTAAATGAAGGTAAGATTCAAGGGGCATAAGGAAATTTCTGATTACTCTCAAAATTCTTTCAAAAGACTACAATAAGGCCACACACGCCACATTTAAAAAATTCATTCCTGTGGTTTATGGCTCCACCTTTCAAGGGCACTAATAAAATGCCAGAGACAGGACAATTTGGTTGCTATGTGCTGCTCACACCTTAGTGGAGCAGATGTTTTCCTTTATGGCCTCTAGCTGAGACCAATGGCCCTGAAGTAATCGGCCTTTAAAGAGGGCAAAAAGGATAATTTGGAGCACTGGGCATTCTTTGAAGACACGGGTCTTGGTGGGGCATATATGTGGTCATCATGAGGCCACTGCATGGCTGGGATGGGGATGGGGAGTGGAGGCAGATGTTTGAATTTGAATTCAGATTTATATGAGTCAAATGTCCATGTTTTTCCATTCTCCACTCTTTCATTCTTCAAAAATTTCTTCTTTTCACTTTCAAACCCTTCCTCTTGATTTTTCTCCTCTCTCATTTTACTGCGTTTCCTATTTCCTTTGCTTTCCTGTCCCTTTTCCTCCCTGCTACCTAATCTTCATCCGAAGCCAAACATGTGTATTGGGATAATCATTTGGAACAATGTTTCTAAAACTTGACTTTTAATATAGGTATATATTTATAGGTGTGTACGTATTTACAAATACACCTATATGCATATGTATACTTACATATAAAATTGTTACCCTTTTCATAGAAAAAAAAAAGCAACAACCAATGAAAGCTTTTGTAGGCCCTGCGTCTCAGTTTAAATGATTATTAATATAAAATTGCTTAAATATTTACAAATAAAAATTTGGTATAAATTCTTCATGTGTGTTGTTCTTAAATAGCTACAGAAACAACAAATAAATAATTAAATCTATAAATCAGTGAAATTCAAATGAAACTTAATTTAATGTGAGAGACGATATGACTGTTGTAATAACATTTACCACTTGTGGAATTGACATGATGATGGTCCCTCGATTCAGTCCACTGTGTGGCATGTGATAATGCTGTTCCCCTCCCCCAACCCTCCAGATTAACTAAACTATCATGATAACCTTGATTCTCTAGCTTGTTGGTCTTTTCTTGGCACAGCCATAGTATCAGTGACTTTTCTTTAGTGTGAAGCAATTAAAACAGCCTGTTTGGCACCACCATAATCTTAAACACAGATATAAACTCAGATTCAGGCTTTAAGTTCAAAGACAGGGCCAGTTTATAAGGTGGTTGTCCAGATGTACCAAAACACACTTATACTTTGTTGTCATAGTGTTTTTAAGATTATCATCTAAACAACATCACAAATGGGGGGGGGGGAGTCATAATTAACTTGTGAAGCCTTACTTTAAGAAATATGGATCCAGAAAATCAGAGGTCCGTGGACAAGAGTGGTCCAAGATCGGCCCTCATCAGGAGCATCACACTCCTGGGTATGGAAACTCCCTCTGTTATGAAGGGGGAAAGGGCCATAAATACAATCCATTGATTTCTGAAGCCTGGGAAGATGGTATCAGATAACAGGCCCAGATTATTTTTCTTTCCAGCTGAGGAAAGACCTCTGGCTTCTCTGCAAGGCCAGTGTGAATGGAAGAGTAAGGAGAAAGCAGACTGCTACCCAACTCCTGGCAGAGAGATTAGGTAACATGCCCAAACAGCTGGTCAGTGGCAGAGCCATGGGGCTCCAGGCCGGCAGGCTCCAGGGCCCACATGCCTGAGCTCTGTGCTACCCAGCCTCTCTGGCTGGATGCCTGGGGGCTGCAGCAGAAAGTGGGATGCTGCTTCCCATTTGACAAAAATACACTCAAATCTCTAAGTGGGGTCTTGTGTGTGCAACCGGAGGCCTGGTGGGTACACGCAGGTGCTTATTTCGTGCACTGTACCAGCATGAAAGCTGCATTTCCAGGCAGCTTGCCCAAATGACTGATTTCCCTCAACAAATACAAGGCACTTCCCTGCTTGAACCAGGCACCGTCTGGCATCAACTTCTTCAAGCACAGGTTAACCCAGCTGAAATGAAGATGAGCTTTTGTTCTAGAAGAATTTTACGAGAACAACAATAAAAGTGTCACTGCAACACCCCAACATCTACAGGACCACTGATATGAGTGAAAACTATTATTATTGATAGGAAGTTGAAAAAATTCTAAGGGAATCAAAATCCTGGCCTACCAAGCAAGGAATACAGCCAGACCACAGACAAAATACTAAGACATTCTAAGAGATGCAGGAAATGTGACCTGAACTGTGAGCTCCAAGGACTGAGTGGTGCTCAGGTAAAAATAAAATGATCTGATGGTAAAGCCACATGATGAACATCACACACAGAGCCTATCAGTAAAGGTATGGGGAAATTCTGCTGAGATTGAGTCAAAGGAAAAATGCAACATACAAAACTAAAAACACATGGAAGAAAAAGAGACCAAAATGTTAACAGTTTCACCTGTAGGCTGTGGGACTGTGGACAGTGCAGACAACATGGTGCTTTTAATGAGCATTTAGTAGTTTTCCATTTTCTTTATATGGGTGAAGCCCTCTGAACTTTGTTGGATATTGATTTCACACAGGAAGGAGCACTCCACCCAATGCCATCTATTGTAACTGCACTGCATGCAAGGCTTAGCTGCAGAAAGGGCTCACTCAGGACTTGAGCCCCCGCCAGCCCTCACTGGGCCCATCTGCCAGAGGGATCTTACTGACTTTTGAAGACTTGAAGATGGCACAAGCTAATAACCAAGCTCTCTGGAGGGCTCCTGCAGGGCTATATGAGGGGATCATACACTCTAAAATTTTTCTTTAAAAATAAGTTCACTAAGTTAAAAAAATGTCTGCGTATATGTGCACATATAGTAGCCACCCCCCTTATTCATAGTTTTGCTCTCCATGGTTCCAGTTACCCGCAGTCAACTATGGCATGAAAATATTAAATGGAAAATTCCAGAAATAAACAATACATACGTTTAAATTGCACTCTCTTCTGAGTAGCTTGATGAATTCTGTGCCATCCAGCTCCATCCTGTCCAGGATGTGAATCATCCCTTTGTCTCCACTCTCTATCCACTACCCACCCATGAGTCACTTCATGGCCATCTCAGTTATCAGATAGACTATAGAGGTATCGCAGTGCTTGTGTTCAAGTCACCCTTATTTTACTAAATGATGGCCCCAAAGTACAAGAGTAGTGATGTTGGCAATTAGGATGTGCCAAAGAGAAGCCCAAAGATACTTTCTTTAAGTGAAAAGGTGATTACAGTACAATAAGATATTTTGAGAGAGAGAAACCATATTCACATAACTTTTATTATATTTTATAATTGTCCTATTGTATTAGTAGTAATTGTTTTTAACCTCTTACTCTGCTTAATTTTCAAGTAAACTTTATCACAGGTATGTAGTATATGGTATATATAGGGTTTGGTCCTGTCCCTGATTTCAGGCATCCACTGGGGGTCTCAGAATTGTATCCCCTGCGGATAAGGGAGGAATATTGTATTTCAAAAATCAAAAGATTCAAAAGTATACAATGAAAAATTCTGTTCATTAGCCACTTAAGTCCTTTCCCAATGCAACAAACAGCATTAGTTTCTTGTGTATCCATTTAGAAATATTTGATGGCTCTGCAAACAAATGCACTCACATATACTCACTGTCCTGTTTTTTTTAAATGCAAGTGAGAGCATACGAGTCACTCTTCTTTCGCTTCATAATGTATCTTGAAGATCATCTCACATCACTACATTAGAAGCATTCTCCTTTTTTATAGCTGCTGAATATTCCATTATATAAATGAACCATAATTCATGTAAGGCCGTACAGAGGGGCATAAAGCCAGAAAACACATGTAGCTTTGAAAAAAATTAAACAGAAAAAAATCCCCCAGTTCATGTTTGTATTAAATTCTTTATTTTTTTTCCATTTCACTGCTCACTGTGGAGGCCAAGACACAGAAGTCTGGTAATAATGACTTGTGGTGTTTACATTACTGAAGGTCAAACACCTTTCGAAATAACAAAATTGAAGGGTAAAGCTCAGAAGCTTTGCTAGTCACCAAATAAACCTTGGCAGAAACCACTTATTTGGATAACTCTATCAGCATTTCAGTGTTTCTCCCTCAAAAGATTAATATTTAACAACAGGAAATATACAGGCAAGAAGGAAGGTGGTAGGTGTTCCACACTTGGATTTCCTTTGTTTCATGGCAACCATATGCTTCCTGCCCTTGTTCTCAGATGAGACATGGTCCAGTTTTGTGTTTTAGACTGAGTAGCCTCAGAGTGAGGAGTGTCTAATGGGAAACCCTGGAAAGTGATGCCTACATCTCCACCAGCTTGGGCTGGAAATCCACTTATTTCTATTCGTGGCTCCGTGGTGCCAGCTGTGTCACTCCAGGAGAGTTACTTGGCCTTTCTGAATCTTACTATTTGCAAACAATAAAAATATGCCCAGTAACCTCACAATGCTGCATTAGGAGCAAATAAGCCAATCCATGTGAAAATCATATTTAATCATCTATATTAAGTGTAGAGACAAAAGAGGGACGGAAGGATGTTATGTGACACATATGAGATAAGGAACCACCCAAACCTGGTGTTAACTATGATCCTTTCTCTTATTTGGCTGTGCAGCCATGGATTTAAGGCCGAATCTCATTCATTCGCTGGTTGAAATAAGATACCCTTCAGCTTGCAGAATTATGAGGGTGAATGATAAGCATGTCTGAAAGTCCTCTCAAATGCTCATTCCCATCTCTTCCAATTTTAGCCTTATTCCTTGTACCTGTCTTAGGATAGAATAAATAGAAGACCTTCAAAGCAAATGAAGGAGCTCAGACTAGTGGAAAGAAGAGTAGGAGGGATACAGAGAAGACCAGAGAGAGATCAGCATGACAACTGAGGACTTGAAAAGTCAATTAGTGATGAAATAAATACCTCAGGAGAATGGAGAGTAGGTGGTTAGAGGGAAGCCTTTGAAGCTGAGTCAAGGAGGTTGGCATCTTCTAGGCCAGTCACTTCCAAGATGGCATAAAATGACACATGATCACAGTGGGCCTTCTCAGTAAAAAAAATAAGTAAATAAAATCCATAATCTATCTGTATAGCATGACTTTTGGAACCAGAGAAAGTCCTATAACCCCATCTTTAATGTTGCACACTTTGTCTTGTGCTGGGAATTGCACTATTCAGTGCTTCCTTCCTCAGCACATCAGGAGATGCAGCCAGGACTCTGGAGAGTCGGGGCTGGAGACCAGGAAGATGGTACTTGGTAATCTGGGCCAGTTTACAAAAGGGCCTGTCCTAACTACATTGCATATTAATATAAATACATCTTTTATGAGTGAGTGGAAGCAGCGTTGGTATCCACTCTCAGCAGCCAGTGGAAATGGCACAGAGCTGAAATGGCTCAGGACTGATGGTAGCCCCTGTGTGATCTTAGGAAAGTCACGGAGAGATCTTTCAGCATTAACACGTGATTCTAGTTTTCAAATCCTTTCCTAAGGCTGAAGGGATAAAGGATGGGTTGATGCGGGCACCCAAGTGAGGAGAAGAAAGATTTCACAGAACAAGGGAGGGAGGGAGAATAGCAAAGAAAGGGGAAGCAGACACGGAAGAGGACAAACCAGATACCTGGCATCACCTCTGTGTTATGAGTGGGGAAGGGGACAGTTAGGGTCAGGAGGAATTAATATGAACTCATGTTCAGGTTGGGAGGTAGACCATGAATCACATCCACAAGTACCTGCTTGTAGGCACTAATCGGGGTGTGGGATACTCTGGGGACACCCAGTTTCAGTGGCATTTAGGCTCCAGCAGGGAGAACTCAGCCAGGCATTGAACACTATGGGAACATAGCAGGGCGAGCTGAAGAAGGAGAGCCTGGATGCTGCACTCTACATTAGAGGGCTCTGCCCGAAATTCATCCTGGGAAGGGGCCAGGGACCTGTGATCCAAGCCTCCAGTCACTGTTTCTAGAAGCTGGGGAAAGAGTTTTGAAATGTATAATGGAAAACAGATGAACAAGTATTCAGGTCCTTGAGACTGATGGGAGAGAGGGAGGCAGAGAGGGAGAGAAAGCAAAAAAGGCCAAGGGAGAGAGAGGGGGCGAGGCAAGGCTTTCTCTATGCCCAGTGGCCTTTTACGGAAGCTCTCCTGGAACTGAGCACCTCAAAGATGCCAGAGATTTCCAAGCAGCCCTGAAGGTGTGGTGGGAGTCTACTGGGTCCAGCACTGAGTTCCTTTCAAAAGACTTGAAAGTATCTCGAGGCTTCAGCAGAATTTGGCACTAAAAAGAACCAAGCACCCCTGCCACTGCCTAGGGGATGACGCTATTTTATAATGAGGCAAAAGTTCTTTATAAGGTTAAGCGACAATTCTCCTGAAGACAAAGCATAGAGAGACTTTAAGCTGTGTCCTGCTCTCTAGGAAATACCTGGGACCTTTTGATCTTATCCCTCTCCCTGTGCCCCCACTGCCCAGAGGATCTGGGGAGTGAAGAAGGTGGGGCTGGAATGGGATTTGGGTGTCCAGCCTGGCACGACAAGGAGAGCCCAGCCATCGCCTTGCCCAACCTGTGGCTTCAAGAGGCAGAGGGCCTCTGTCCACACCATTGTTACAGCCAGTGACCCAGAGAAAATCTCCTGTATTAGTGATGAAGTCTTTCTTCTTTTTATTGAAGAGCAATCTTGTCTTACTTAAGGACAGAATGTGTGTGCATGTTTGTGCACATGTGTGCACACACTAGTACCCCAGTATCAGCAACTGTAGGCCTAGCCCTCACTTCCCAATGGGACCAGTCTGCAGCCAGCCGGCAATCCTCTAAGGCAGTGGTTCTCAACCTTCCTAATGCCGCGACCCTTTAATACAGTTCCTCATGTTGTGGTGACCCCCAAATCATAAAATTATTTTCGTTGCTACTTCATAACTGTAATTTTGCTACTGTTATGAATCGTAATGAAAATATCTGATATGCAGGATGTATTTTCATTGTTACAAATTGAACATAATTAAAGCATAGTGATGAATCACAAAACAATATGTAATTATATATGTGTTTTCCGATGGTCTTAGGCGACCCCTGTGAAAGGGTCGTTCGACCCCCAAAGGGGTCGCGACCCACAGGTTGAGAACCGCTGCTCTAAGGGAAAAATGGTGAGGGTAGGAAGGGAAAGGGTGAGGAGGGCTGTCTGGCACAAGTGACTATCTTCTCTTTCCTCCTACCCCATGATCATCCATGCAGTCCAGGAGCTGCCGAGAACGCCCATGCTAGCTCTGCTCAGCCTCATAGGACAGTAAGGCTCCCTGCCACAGCCGATTTTCCATTAGCTCACCTGGGTGCCTAAATACATTTCTGTACTCTTCCACAAACTCATCAAGCACATGTAAGATGATTTTCATTGGAATCTGACCTAAAATCACACGGGGTAAAAAGATACCCATATACACACTTGCTGACTCCCATGTCCCCCAGCCACCCTGCCCCTCAACATATCCAGGACACAAACACACTTTCTCCAGAGCCACCTAGATCAACCAGAGATAGAGCTTGAAGAGAACCTTGATAGGCTGGGATCCAGTCTTTCATTGAATGGGTATCCATGTTTTGGATATGGCATTGAAGTCTGGTCATTTGTCACCCCCCCCCCAAGTGATTAGGTTGACCCAAGGCCATGTTTCCACGTGGCTTGAATCTAACCATTTGAGGGAAGCAAAGGAAGGCCTTTTCAATGTAAAGAGAACGGATGTCCACCACCACCGGGTTACATCCCTGGTTTTGACCCTCCACCCACAACAGCTTCCCTCTTTTTGAGATGAGAAAGATAAATCTAAATGCAGGATGTTGCAGTTGGGAGTCTCGCACAAGGAACCTGTCCACATTTGCATCATTTTAAGAACAATCACCTCACTAGGAAGGGTCGGGGCTAAGAAGCTAACACCGGACAGAATGTGCGGAAATTGTCTGGGGTTCTTGACTCTGCCTCCTCTCTGCTGCAAACTGGGTAATCTCAGATCTGCTAATCTTACACATCTTTTGCCCTTAACATTTTGATCTCAGAATTCAGGTGAATACAATGCAATGTCTAAAACCAAGACGTGTGTTTAAATCTTAGTCCTTAAGAGGCATAGACTTGGATGTTGAGATGAGTAGGATGCTGAGTTGAGATAAGAAGCCTCTGGTGGGACAAGGCTCTGGAAAAGGAAAAGGAAGCGGCTGACCTGGGAAGACGGGGCCTCAGTGCGCTATTGAGAGAACCGCGCCATCGCGCCACCGGCTGCACTTAACTCTGTGGGGTGGAAGCTGAGCTTGGCTTTTACCAGGAATTGCCCCGACCTTGAAAGTGTTTCTTTGTTACTCTTAAACGGAGGAATTCGTGTTACATCGCAGTTTGTGATGAAGTGTGTCGTGGGGCAGAGTGCATACGGCTGTTGTTTTTAAAGGTCGAAAAAGGAAAAAAAAAAATCAAGGATGGTCCTGGTGGCCAGTCAGAAAGGTGAGAAACTTATGTTTACACTCTGCCCTTTAACGTCCCGCCTCCCTCCGGGCAGCTCCGGAGCAGACAATTCAATTAACTCCTTTTGTACCAAGTTTTATTGATCCGAACCCCTAGAATATCAATTTGCTTTCCGAAGAAACGTGCCCCACTGAGCTGCCTTGCGAAGCAACCCCTCCTGTGTTGCCAGTTAATTTCCCGGGCCGCGTAAGGGAGGCGAGGGGAGGCCAGCCCAGAGGGGGCGTCGTTGGGGACGGATACCTCATCGGAGTCGGGCTTCGGTGCTGGCGACCCGAAGGCTCGCGCCTCTAGACCGCACAGCGTCTGGAACGCCTTGGGAGCGTTGCCTTCGAAACCCACTGGCACACACCGAGCCAACTTTACAAGAGTCCTGGAAAGGTTCGGAGATGAGTTAGAACCCGGCTGGGGGCCGGCGCTCCCGGGATGTGGTGATGGCTAAATGCACCAACCCTGACATCCCGGGCTGCAGGCAGTTTCTGCGGCCACCCCCGAGGAGGAGCGAGTTCCGCCGGGTCACCTGTTCCCGCCGCCTGGGCCGTCGGTGTCAGCGCGCATCCTTAGGCCTTTTTGTAGCTGTGCTGCTACCCCAGGCCTGGGGCAGAGGGGCGGGGAGCGGGGGATCTCTGTTCAGCGCGCAAGTGGGCAGGGAGCGGGCGCTGCAGGCTGCAGGTGCCTTGGAGTGGTGCGCCCCGCAGGTACAAGCCGTACAAGCCGCAGGAGAGGGCTGGGAGGAGCAGGAAGATCCCCAGGCAACGTAGACCCCGCCTCTTCTCCACCTCAGGAGCTCCCAACCCAAAGAGAGCCTTTCCGGCCCGCGCCGCCGGCCGGGCCCCCTGCCCCCCTCCCCGTCGGCTCGGTGATTGGCTGGCGCCGCGGGTCCCTGGCACGCGCCTGTGGATGTAGTTATAAGAATCCTCGCGTGCCGGCCCTCAGCTGCAGCAAGTTGGCCACAGCCCTCCCCAGCGCAGCGCTGGTGCGGCTAGAGCGCAGGGGCCTCGGGCACTCCAGGGAGGCCGGGGGCGGGGGGCCGAGGGGCCGTTCCCACTGCCTCTCGCTCAAGAACCCGGGAGACAGGGAGGGGTCAGCCAGACAGGCAAAAACTGCAACCTCAAACTCCTACAGAGTCCTCCCTCGGGCCCACGGCGGCGCAGAGCATGGACGCGGTGCTGCTTGAGCACTTCCCTGGGGGCCTGGACGCCTTCCCGTCTCCTTACTTTGACGAGGAGGACTTCTTCACAGACCAGTCCTCTCGGGACCCTCTGGAGGATGGCGATGAGCTGCTGGTGGACGAGCAGGCCGAGGTGGAGTTCCTCAGCCACCAGCTGCACGAATACTA
>NW_005358043.1:2805194-2807054 GCF_000412655.1 Myotis brandtii | reverse complement strand
CAGCCAGGCCCAGAAAGTCATTATCTGCCATCGAGGCACCCGTAAGTGCGTTCCCATCCCAGCTCAGGGAGACGGGGACGCAAGCGGGAAGGTCTTGGAGGGGCTGGGTGAATAGGCTGACAAACCGACTGACGGACGGACAGATGGTCCATGGGCACCAGCGACCTTGAGCGCCTGCTGGCGTTTATCGGGTTCTTTTTTCCTCCACTTTGACCGTGGCTCAGAGGGCGCGCAACCACAAAGGACTTGCAGCTCCTGGGATTCCGGGGAGGGGGCGCTGGGGGCTTGTGCAGTGGAGAGAAAGGGTCATTCTCATGTAATCTAAGGCGCCTGTTCTGTGGAGGCGCCCGGGAATAGACCCCAAGGACTGGAGGGCTCCGCTGGGAATAGAGGTGGACATTCACACTCTGTTGTTTCTTCTCACCTCCTCAGGGTCCCCCTCCCCCAGCGACCCGGATTATGGCCTCCCTCCCCTGGCAGGACACTCTCTCTCATGGACTGATGAAAAACAACTCAAAGAACAAAATATTATCCGGACAGCCAAAGTGTGGACCCCAGAGGACCCCAGAAAACTCAACAGCAAGTCTTCCTTCAACAACATAGAAAACGAACCGCCCTTTGAGTTTGTGTCCTGAGAAATCACAGACTCGCCTGGTTAGGTCTGTGTGCATATTGTACATGTAAATGTCTATAATGTAAATGTAATTTAAGAATCACATTTTTCTAATGGCAATCAACTGTTTGTTATTTATCTATTTATTATGCTGTCCAGTTAATGAAATAGTTCTCTTTTTAAATATATAATTTATATAATTTATCCTGATTTTCTAAAAATATGCAATAGCCTATGATACCCCCTACCCCCACCCCCAGCACCTTTGGCAGAACGTTGTTGGAAGAACTCTGTCTAGAAAACTGTGCTAATTTATTGACAGATGTGGTTTATTTCTAAGCGATGTTAATAAATTTATTTGTTTTCTAAAAGTTATTTGTTTAATACATGACGGGGTAGCTATATATCTAAAAAGAAGAATAACTGACTTTGTAAACGATAACCGAACCAGAGACTCAAAACGTAGCTATCTAGCAAGAAACCACATGTTAGTGAGATTTAGCTGAAAGGAAGTGGATTGGAGAGTTAGGCCCCAACGCTCTAAGAGTGCTCTTCTTCTGCATCACCTGCCCTAAATAGTGACTTTTGTCTGTATTTTTATCCTACCTTTCAAACACTCTATGGTGTATTTATACCCATTTTTCAGAGAGGAAAGCTGAGGCTTAGAGATGATGCTTAACTTAACCAAGGTCACCCCTACCCTGCCTAATCATACTATATGAACTGAATTCGCTGTGTGCACTGGGAAGGCGGGCAGGGGAGGTGGGGAGGGGAGGCTAGTTTCGGCCTTGGCCATTGGAAGGGGTCTTTCTGCTTCCATGGGCTGGTTGCTCTTGAGCTTCTCCGTGGTCTATCCCTTCTGCAGCTGCAGCATCGGGTGCATGGAACTTAAACAAATTCCTATTTAAAGGAGATGGGGCAGGCGACTGTGGGCTCGAATGCCTCCCAACAAAATTCAGGGTCCTTTTTAGGTAAGGCGAGAAGGCGCATGCACCCTTCCTCAGCCACTTCTGCAAATGGGTTATTTCTAAAACTGACTGCGTTTCGCTTCCAACAGAATTTCATCTTCCTTTGCAAGCAGCCGGATCTGGGAGACAGGCGAGCCTCAAGCGGAAGGCCGCCCCCTAGCGATGGGGAGAGGCTCGACGGTGCGGCCGGGGTCGCTCAGCCGGAAAGCCCTGAAAAACCCGGGCCGCGGGAGGTCTCCTTCGCCACTACCCGCACCTCCTCGGCCCTCGGGGTGCTTT
>NW_005358043.1:2803559-2804952 GCF_000412655.1 Myotis brandtii | reverse complement strand
GGAAAGTGCGGAGCGGGACTGCGCGCGGCAGGAGCGCACCTTCCCGCGGACCCGCTACCGCAGTGCAGCTAAAGCCAGACCCAGGAAGTTGTTGCTCTACCACCAGGACCGGTCTGGTCCTCCAGGGTATAATCAGGAATTTTCCCGGTACCCCGGCCCTGTCGACAGCATGCTAATTGCTTTAACCTAGTTTCAGACCCACCGAGGGGTTCCCCGCGCGCCGCGGGTGCTATGGACATCGTCCAAGAGCAATTAAAGCGAGGCCGCGAGTTCGACCCCGCAGCGCGGCCCAGCCAGACACTGGGAGATTCTGAATCTCGAAGCTCCCAGGAGGCCCTTGGCCGTGGACACTCTCACTCCTTCCAGCCATCGCAGCCTCTCCCGTCCCTCCCCCTAAAAGATGGAGATTTCACACTGGAGTCAGAATTTGGAAATCAGAGAAAATAATTCGATTTTGTCCTGTATTAGGGTCTCGTTAAACACGAAAGTTGCTTTTGCACAAATGCTTCTATCAGGCATGTAATCTCATTACACTCATTAGAAAGTCAAATGTTAGGCAGACTTCTACTTAATTATAAGTTATGTAAGTATTGTACTTTTCCTTGGACTGTGTAGACCTGCGTTTCCATTAGAATGGGTAATGTGGCACTCCGCAGTTAAAACACTACAACCATTGTGATGTGGCACCTTTTCTTTTGCGTGCCACTTTTTTTGTGATTCAATGCTCCAACACATCCTTTAGTGCGGTGCAGATGAAGCGGAAGAGTTGGGCTGAGCTTGTAAAACACCAGGGTCTCTATCTTGTCACTCTTCTGTCCTGACTTGGCAAGTCCCTTTAAACACAACCTTCAAAGAGACTGACAGCTTCTTTTTATTTACTCATAATCCATTCATTCTAGTGTAGCAATTCTTTTAAAAATGCGGCAGTAAAAGCAGAACAAACGTATCATTTCAGTCTCCTTTGGCGTCAGAGAGGCCTAAGCTGCACTTGGTGAAGGAGCTGCTCTCCTAGGGGCAGCTCCAGGCTGAAGAGCCTCTGGACCCGGCCATCCCTGGCCAGCGAGTACCACAGCCTGGCACTGGGAGGATCAGTGTGGGGGCACTTTCTTTGAGTGGCAGGTTGATTCAAGAGTCCTTCTAAGTCAACACTTTTCTTCCAACTAAAAAAAAAAAAGTGTATGAAAAAAATTGATATTTATATATTTATCAATTATCCTCAATGGCTACAGAGACCCTTTACTGAGCCCTGCTCTTTTGAACACCCATCAGCTCCTGCTAAAAAGCCATCCTGAACCATCAGAGCAAAGACTTTAAAGTCCTCATGGCTGCCTTGGTCCATTTAGCATAATAAAGAAGCTGCAGTCCCTGAACTGGTGCATTTTATGAACTCAGC
>NW_005358043.1:2771059-2798559 GCF_000412655.1 Myotis brandtii | reverse complement strand
AGATTAAGCCATCTTCACATCTCCTCAAAGTGTCTACTAATTTTTCTCTGCATGTCATGGGCTGGTTATAGCCACATGCATCTCATTTATTCCAGTGGGAAGCCTTTATTCCAGTGGGAAGCTGCAAGGACACTCCCCTAAAGTCGAAGTACAAAGAAATAGTCACTGTTGTCGTTGTCAGTGCTTTTAACCTGTTGCTCTAAGGACACTTTTAAAAATAAGGTCAGCCTCTAAGTCGTCATGTTTTCTGGACATAGTTATTCATGTTTTTAATGGAAAGACTGGTTTCACAGTTTCCTCTATATCTGCGATGATTGATTTTTTTTAATTCAGCCAACTTTTATTTACCTTGCAAAAATGTTCTGGACCAATGTGATAAATTACAGATATGCAAATTCCTTTGAATGGTGTTGTAAGTGTGTCTAGCTGGAGCTGAATAACTCCTTGCAAGTCAGTCTGTGCGTGCTCAGGACCCCAGGGAGCTGATCAAAGCACCCATTCTCTTTCATCCCCGGTATTCTCCTCCAAACTATTTCGATACAATATGTTTCCATGATGCACTTAATGTGCTAGGGACGTAGAACTCATTACAACCTAGCTAGTTCTGCCGACCTCTTTGTTCCGAGGCAGAAAGTCAAAGAAAAAAGGCGAAGCGCTGCCAGTTGCCAGCTTTCTGAAATGCTAAAGCATGCGTCATTTTTCACCAGGTCTCGTCTTGATATCCTCAAAAGACAAACTATGAAACCGGCCTCAGCCCTTTCTGGCATTAATTACACTGCTGTCCAGCCGATCTGTTTTTCCTATTATATGCATTTCTCAGCAGGGACTGTTTTTTTTTTTTTTGCAAGACTAATGCAGCTGCAAGTTAAACTATGAATGCATTTTTATCACTATGAAAAAAATTAGTGAAACGGCTGCAAAACATACAACTAAGCCTTTTCAAGGCTTCTGGTAGATAATAGATTTAGTGAGAGACTTGCAAGACTTTTGCAACTTTTCTAAAATCTGAAATTGACTAAGAGCCCCAGGCGTTTCCAATGCACCCTCAGGGTTTTGTGGCGACACTGTTGTGTCATTTGAAATTCTGCTTTGGTACCCAGAGGAGTCTTAAAGGTGGAACCTTTCAAGGTTTGTGTGAAATTTTTGAAGTGAAACAGTCTGCCCTGCACCCAAGCAGGATGCTGCTTCCAAGGGATTTCTGTCTAGGCTAAGAGCACAGAGAATATAAATTCTATTTCATTTCCTCTGTTTCTGGTAGGGTTGATTGGTTGGTGGAAATGGCTGGCAGCCAGTTCTGGGAAAGATTCCAGACCTGACTCCGATTAACCCTCTCTGGTGAAACTCTGCTGGAAACCAACTCACCAGCAATTGCCATTAATCTACTTACTAATTAAGCCAATTCATTTCTAAAGGAGAAAAATTCCTTTCTTTAGCCAAACTGATGGGAGGAAATTTGAAAGAAGCGCCAAACTGTGTAACTGTAATTCAGCCAAGGACTGCTAAAACAAGGTGTTGATATATAGCAGCAGATTTAAAACAAGTTTCTAGGGCAACACTCCTTTAGAGACGGTGGCATATAGTGCATAGTAGATGAAGCTCGAATAATGCTCCAGGGCGCCATGCCACCCCATGTACTTGCGTTGAATATAGCACTTCTCTCTCCAATTAAATCTTGTGCCTTTTACGCACAAATAAATCGCCTCTCCAGCTTTCTTTTTGCACCAGAGTGTAACAACTTTATGTGACAGCTACCACAAACATATTTCTTGGGACTTAACAAATAGCTTTAGAAATCTGTAACCCAGGACCTATGATTCTGAAACTGGCCTACAGAGAGGACCTAACTTGTCGTCGGGGGAACTTGACCGAGTTGAACATTACGCACTCATGGAAGAAAGGGAAGCTGCCCTCAGGAAATGAGTACCCGACATTCCAGAAAGAGTAGATGCCTGAATCTTCATCTTGAAACCTTCCAGAAAGCAAAACTCCAAAGAGTTTTCCCACTTACTGAAGAATTGTTTATGGCTTTTAAGATAAGGCCAGGAGCCTATGTCATGTAAGACAAGAGAAGACCTCTTTAGAGAACATTCTAAATCCCTTTCCAGTCTTTACCGTTTGCCTTCCTGGGGATCAGTGGACAGGCAAGGCAGCATACCAGTTTGACTTGTGTTACAGAAAGACTGGAGGGATTCAAGAGTTTAGTGCCCCAAACATTTTATTGAAGTTTATTCCTTCCCACTCTAAGGTGGCTGGGCACTCCGCTGAGCCCAGAAAACATCAAAAAAAAAAATTGGCAGCCCCTCAAGTCTGTCTGCCGCTCCAATAGCAGTGAGCAGTCTCCTTTAAGGGCTTGGAAAGGTGAGCCTAGCCGGAGCACCTTGTGTTCTCTTCCAGTTAGTAGACATAATCTCGAGAGACAGTAATTTTAGAAAAATCGTGGAGATAGTATCCTTTGCCAGGGAGACAGCCCTCAGGCCAGGATGGTGAGGGGCCTCTTCCTGTGGTCCTGCTCTAGGCAGCCCAGTGGTCTACTCAATAGCATCCATATCCTTCACAGGGGTTTTCTGGGTGTTGATGGCTTCGCCTTTGCCTTTGCCATAGGGGCACTCTGGGGTATCGAAAGCCTATCCAAAAGGATGTTCTCCGATGTCCCTGTCGACTGTCTCTCCAAGGAGGCGTCCTCCCGTATCCGTGGCCTCTCCAAAAGGATGTTCTCCGATGTCCCTGTGGACTGTCTCTCCAAGGGGGCACCCTTCGGTATTCGTGGCCTCTCCAAAAGGCCGTCCTCTGGTTTTGAAGGCCTCTCCAAAGGGCTGTTCTGGGGCATCAAATGCCTCCGCAAAGACTCTTCTCTGTGTGACAACCTCGCTAAAAATAGGGAAAGAGGAAGAGACATTTAATTTGTTTTAATTACTATACACAAGCCACTCCCCACTCCTCACCCTTGGCTTTGTGCATCATTGTTAGGGGGTTCTCCCAGGCAAGGCCCCAGGAGGGAGCGGTGGGAGGCCTCTTCAGGAACCTGGAGGTGTGTGTGTGTGTGTGTGTGTGTGTGTGTGTGTGTGTGTGTGTGTGTGTGTGTGTGTAGGGGGTGGGGTTGGGGGCAGGGAGGTCAGGTGCTCAGATCCACCACTGCCTTCAACACAGCATGTGCCAGTCAAGTTTTCTGAGGCAGTTTCCCCTGCCCAGGACCATAGAAATGGTCTTAGGTGCTTGTAAGTAACTTCTGCCGAGAGAGCCCTCCCTAGAATTAGGGGCCACTGTAACATTTTTTTTAAAGGGGAGGGGTTGGCTTGTGCTGAGGTCCAGGAATCTAAGATTTAAATTTCCATTTGTGTATTCAATCTCCCCTTCATATGAAATAGAAAATTATGAATGAGAAGGAAAGAGACCAGATTGGCAGAGTTCTGAGGTTGGGGAAGGGAGGAGGTCTGGCCCTCCCCCCAGCCCCACCGGCTGGGCTCTCTGCTCTGTAGGGAGGAGCATTTACCTGGTGTGTAAATTGTGAGGAAAGCGTTGGGGGTCTGAGACAGGAAAGCCACAACATGGGGTGTGATGTTCCAGCTTTGAAGGGGAACAAAGGCCCTGAGCTAATCCCAGTGAAAGCCAGAGGCGTGGAGAAGGCGACAAAGAATTGCAGCCTGCGGTCACCGGTAGGTGTCAATGTGGACACTTACAGCCTGGGTAGTGGGAGAGAGGAACACAGAACCAGGCTGTCATTTCAAGGCTTAACATGAACAAAGATAAAAACGTGACAACCTCGGCTTTCAATGGTTGGGAGGTTCCAAGTGGAATGCCAGGAAGACTATCTGGGTCAAGTCTTTTCTGAAGCAGGGACTTTCTTTTTCTAGTCAAGGATCAATCAGGGAAGTTCTGAAGGCCTTTTCTCAAGGTAACTTTTCTTACTAAAGGAAGAATTCTTTAAAATGATGTCCAGGTCGTCCAACTGCCTAAGGTGAAGGGATGGAGCTTTGAAGATTCTGGACATGGAATAAAGGGCATTGTTTTCTGGACCCCAGAGACCCAGGTGGCTGCATTAAGCCTTTATGAACTTGGACAGCCTGCCTCCACTTTTTGGATAAAGTTCATGTATTATTTATTTATGAAGTTAAAAAGAAATAACCTTTCCCTTTTATGAAATGATGCCTACACATAGATGAGTCTAATGGTACCATGATTTAGAATATATTCATCTGACAAAGAAGTTGAAAGAATAATGGAAACCTGGTAGGATTCAGTATGCCTGTGATTTCAGACTCACTAATAGAAATCAGCAGACAAGGCATTTACCTGCAAATGAATCTCCTTTATAATCTGGAAAAGATAACTGGGCATCTCCTGCTAATGCAACTGATTAGCAAAGACTCTCTTAGAGAATTAATAGATGGAAATGACAAACCACATTTATCCTAAGAACTCAGACACATTGTTTTCCTTAATTTCTGCTATTAAAACCAAAATACAATTTACAAAATCATAATGTAATAAAATTCTAGTTTTCCTTAGTTGAAATAAGTCTCCTAAATAATTTTTTAAAAAAGGATGTAAATATCCTTAAAAGACTAATGACATTTCACAGGTAATGCAATTTAGAAAGAAACACTTCCATGTTTTCTTTTCCAACAATGTGCATTTTTGTAAACTGCTATAAATTGCAATTCAAAAGCACTGATCTCACCATCCCCAATCATTTTTTATACTGATCAAATGAATGCAGATACTCCCATTTGGGAGGGGCGACATGACATTTCACTTGGCTGTTCTAAACAGGTCACAGACCTTTCACAGACCCTAAGGCAGTGGGAGGGAGCTCTTTACTAAACCGTGTAACCAAATCAAACCAATGGTTACCCCTTTTCAAAACCATTGGAATGGTTTGCACAATGCTATTCACATAGCAGCACAGAAACTGAAAGGATGGTCATCCAATGGAAATTTCTCTCCTTTTGTCTAAACTTGCAAGCTCAAAAAAGTAATACTTGAAGGAAAACAATTACATTTGCTATGATAAAAATCAACAATAAACATGCTTTTTTATTGACACCACATGGCATAGCTGTAGCCAACCATTGGTATGTATATATATGCACATGTATGTATGTATATGTATGTCTATTTATTGGAGATGTTGCTTTGTTTGAAACCTTAGGCACAAAGACACAACATGGCTGCCCTGGAGATGACCTATTGCTTTCAAGTTGCTTGAACACATCAGAATTTCCATTGTTGAGGTTGATTAATTGAAACTGATAAGTTACCATGAATAAAGATTGTTTTTCTGTTTAATGTGGTGGGCCTGATTTGGTAAATGCCTCATTCATGTAGCTTTGCAGTGCAGCATATGGGCAAGAGTCATTCAGTATCACAAACATATACAATTTATTATGCTTGTATGGGCACAACCAAAAGGCCTTTCTATTTTAATGACAAAGTTTCAATGAAAAATTCCATTTAAAGAGTCACTAGTACATGAAGTGTGATTTTGTAATTTACTTTTAGAGTTTCTATCTCTGCATTTCTGTGAATAGTTTAAAAGGTATACTATTTAAATACAGTAAGAAAAAATTCATGTATCCAAATCATACCTTAGCATTAGTCATGGGGATACAACAGACTTTCTCTTAAATGTTGGCAGACATATGAAGGAAAAGTACTTTATCATCTAATGCTACCTTGAGTGCCATACTATTGATAAAGTTACTCTAATGATAGTTCGCACTGCCCAGTTTACAAAAAAAGTAAATAAAAAATGCAAGAGATTAGTGAGTAGCATGTCAACTTCCTGACATTTTTTCTTAATGAAATCAGAAAACAATATTTAAAAATAATTTAGAGACTATTATATGAAAAAAGAGTAAATTTATTAATTTTCCCACAGTTTAATTATTGTTAGGCTCCTTTACCTGAAAACTGATGTCACTTTTTAAAGATTGAACTACATAAAAACTGTCATGAATATTTAATGGTTTAATAAGTAATGGTTATAATTTGTCATAATGATGTTGTACTGAAATGTTTTTCCCTTTCTTAAGCTGCTCATGTAATTACTGGAATAGTAATAACAAAAAATATGAAAAACATGCTAATTAACTAAATAAATGATTGTATCAAACCATCAAAGAGATAGTTACCATATTCAGCCTTTAATGTCTTATCAAATAAATTCTCTGGTTATTCATGTCCATGAAGTAGTTCAAGTTCACCCAACATTTCTCAATTAAATTAGATGGGTATTCTCAGTGCAGCTCTTCTGGAGAGTAATAAAGCACATTGGTCACAGCTGACCACAGCTAGTATGTGTTTCATAAAGGACTGGATGTCCATTGGAAAGCTAATCAGTGCACCATCACTTGTAAAATTCCCTCCTGTATTTTGAAGTGATAATCTGTATCTAATTTTTAAAGAAAAATTTACTCTCCTTTCACTCTTCTGAGGCCAATTTCTTTTCTGGACCTGAATAGAGATCATTGGTGAAACAGTACCAAATAGCTTTGGTATGTGTATAACAAAAACCCACCTCTTTGTAGAACATAACAAATTATGCAATGTTCACAGATGCGTTTCACATTGTGCCTTTTGTGAGAAAATGAAGGCCCAACTCTGTTCCCCACCCCCTTCTCTATGAAAGACTGGGCTCCCAATGCAATCTGTTTTAATCCTAGGGAAAAATAAATATACTTTAATATGGAAGCTTCAGATAATTATTCTTAAGGGGATTTTCATTTGGTCTATGTAATTTGCACAAGGATGAATTTGAAGTCATAGCACCTATACATTCCTATAAGCAAACAAACAACTTGTGTCCTAATGATTAAAGTTTTAATTGCTACTGTATAACCTACCTTTGATGTATGAATATGTTGTAGAAATGCTGTTTTTACATAATTTCATGTTTGAGTATGTTACCAAAGAAATACAGTAATTTTTTCAGGTACAATTTTTAAAATATACACACTGAAAACATTTTAGATTTTTGTTTCTACATTTTCATTTTTGATCGATCTTTCCCAGTTTTATTAAGCTATAATTGGCACTCAGCAGTGTGTAAATTTAAGTATAAAATATAACTTGACTTACATATATTGTGACATGATTACCATAAACAATTTAGTTAACATACATATCATACAAAAAAAGAGAAAACATTTTTTCCCATTGTGATAAGAACTGTTAATATTTGCTCTCTTAACAACTTTCGAATATACCATACGGCAGTGGTACCTGTAGTCATCGTGTTGTATATAACATTACTTATCTAACTGGAAGTTTGTATATTTTGACCACCTTCATCCAATTCCCCCACCTTCCTATGGGGGAAGAGGCTATTAAAAGACAATCCTGAGTAATGAGGTAGCAATTTCTGCAGTAATATGAAGAATGCAGAAAGGCCTCAGGCCCACCCTTCTCAGGGACCTCTGTAAATCCTGGTATTACTTTTATTGAATGTGCTAGTCTTTGAGTGTCCATCTTAGAAAATAACTTCCCAGAATTGAGAAGTCTCTCTTTAGTGCCTAGTGCAGGGATTTGCTTCTGGTAGTTGTTCATAAAGTCTGTTGAACGAGTGGATGGATTGATAAAGAAAAGGTGAAACCAGAAGGTTAAGCATTGTGGCCCCTTGGTATATATGACCTTAGTAATTCCCTCCCACAGGCTGAAACCACAGGCTGTTTGGTTTGTTTCAGAAATTCATACTGAGAGCCAGGAATAAAGCTCTTTGATAACAGAGGCTAAGCATGCTTCATGTTGGGTGAAGAACAAATTCACTCTTTGAAGCCAGAAGCTGAAATTAAAGGAAATTGACATGGGGGTAACAAGAACAGTTTCTAATATGGGGCTATGGTTTTATAAAAAGCTATGAGACTAGGGGGGCTCTAGGGCAAAACTTACTTTACATTTAGAAACTGAGTCAAGCCACTTGATGGCTTGGTGACTTCAAGACCCTAATGTTATAGCAGATCAGGCACCTTCAAGCTTATAAGAATGGGTTGTGGATTGGGAGTGAGACTGGCACAAATAGAAGCAGTCACATAACTGTATTCAAGGGGAGAGAGAGAGAGAGAGAGAGAGAGAGAGAGAGGAAAGGGGAGTATATATTTAACATTCATATATACTAAAACATATAGAATAGAATGAGAGATATTTGAGTCTGTAAAACAAAGTTTTGATATGAACAAAATAATAGAAAGCTTGGAAACACAACAACAAGGTAAGTCATTAGAACATGGATTCACTCCAAATAAATGTAAGTTGATGAAATAGTCTGACTAAAATTTTTAAATGTCTGTGTTTAGTACTCAAAAAAATAATTGATAATAATCCATTAGAAAAATAAACAAATTATTATACAAAACAGGACAGAATAAAATAAGGACTAGTGGCTATGAAAAAGAACCAACTAAAAAAAATCACTAAAGGAAAACATAGGATAAAGTGGGTACTGCTGAAGAGAAAATTAGAAAATTAGAAGGTAGTATTTGAAGATTGATTTAGAAAATTTAGATTAGAGGCCTAGACAAGAAGCTGACAAGAAAGAAGAAAATAATGTAGAGAATGTTGTACAAGCAATACCTATACTACAAAGACAGTAGCTGAGAGACTTCTAGAAGTAAACTAATCACTAGATACAAATTATGCTCTGAATATTAATAAAGATAAATATGCCATTGAATTCGCTGTAATAAAACTACAGTTCATCAAGAATGAAAACTAAACTACTACTACTTTAAAAGCTACCATAAAGAAAACATAAAATGTTCACAAGTGATTGAAAAATTGATAATAAACTTCAAATAACCATGAGCAGATGCTCACCTAATGGTACAATAACAAAGTATGGAGGAAAAAATAATTGCCAATTTAGAATTTCATATCTTGCTAAACTACCATATAAGTGTAGAAAAATTAAAATAAACAATTTACCAATGATTGGGCCTCACTAAACAAATTATCAAAGTAACAATATTTTTAACATACATATATACTAAAACATATACATAAACTTATACATATGCACTAAAGGAAATAGAGCTTGTAGCTTTCAATCCAGCAGACAGGAAAATAAAAAAATATAGAACTAACAATCCAAAAGAAAGCATGAAAAAAACAATAGGAAGTAAAGCAAAATATCAGAAAATAAAAAATATGGTAGAAATAAGTCTAAAGTTATCAATAATTATAACGTTGTAAATAGAATACATTGTTATAAATAGAACAGTTAAAAATGTAGATCTTATCAGAGAGAACTAAAATAAAAATATCTAGTTTTAAGTTGCTTAAAAGAGAAAAGCAAAATTTAAAAAATCATAAAAAGATTGAAAATAGCCTGGCCAGGTGGGTTAGTTGTTTGGAGCTTTGACCTGTACACTAAAAGGTTGTGGGCTCAATTCCTGGTCAGAGAACATACCTGTTTTGTAGGTTCAATCCCCAGTTGGGGCACATAGAAGAGGCAACTGATAGATATTTCTCACATCGATGTTTCTCTCTCTCTCTCTCTCTCCTGTCTCTCTCTTTCTCTCTTGCTCTCTGGTCCTCTCTCTCTAAAATCAATAAAAAAACATATCCTTGGTGAGGATAAAAAATTAAAAAAGAGATTGAAAATAAAAGGATGAAAAAAGAGGTATAATGCAATACTAAGGAAACAAAAGCTATTACAGTGTTGTTTACAGCAGAATTTAAAGCATTGAGGAATTACTAGAAATAAAGAGGAACACTGCATGCAATAATTCACCAAGGAAAATATAATAAATTAGGATGCATTTATAACCTTAAAATAGGAAAAACAAAAATTAACAGTTACTAAGAGGAGCTGATAAATTCTTACACATAGTGAGATATTTTTACATTCTTTCAGAAAATAAGATATTAAGGACAAAATAGGTTAGAATAATAGAAAATACTCAAATTAATACAATGACCTAATAGATGTGAAAATATGTACTGAAAAAATAGAAAATAAGCCGAAACCGGTTTGGCTCAGTGGTAAGATATTAAGGACAAAATAGGTTAGAATAATAGAAAATACTCAAATTAATACAATGACCTAATAGATGTGAAAATATGTACTGAAAAAATAGAAAATAAAACCATTTTCAAGGTAATACAAATACTTACAAAATACTTTACAAAGGAAGTCTGTACAAATTTTCAATGTCTTACAAATTACAACCTCTGACTTAAATGAAATTAAATTAGAAGTCGTTAAAAGTAAAGCAATCAAATGGACCTGAATAGTATCCTGCTTTCTCTGAGTAAGCCAGTCAGAGGAAGACAAGTACCATATGATTTTAATGAACAAAATGAATTAACAAATAAAATAGAAACAGAGTCATAGAAACAGAGAACAGACTGACAGCTGTCAGAGGGGAAGGGGGTTGGTGGGGGTCTGAGTGAAAAAGGTGAAGGTATTAAGAAAAAAAAACTCTCATAGACACAGAAAACAGTACACTGGTGATTACCACAGGGAAAGGGGATGGGGGAAGGTAGAAGAGGGTAAAGGGGGAATAAATGGTGGTGGAAGGAGACTTGACTTGGTGAACACACAATACAGTATAAAGACAATGTATTATAGAATTGTACACCTGAAACCTATATAATTTTATTAACCAATGTCACACCAATAGATTCAATATAAAATAAAAAATAAATAAAATAAAATACACTACAAAAAAAGTAAATCTATCTCTTTAATAAAGACAGTTTAAAAACTCACATGTTAAACAGGCAATCATGATGGTAATAAAATATTCAGAACTAAGCAACAATTGAAATACCATATGTCAAAATTTATGGGATACAACTAAAATACTTCTTATAGTCATAAATGCATTTATTAAAATATAGTAAAAACAAAAAAATGAGTAAAATAGAGAAAAAAAACAGAAAAGTCTTTCAAAATAGAAGGAAATAATAGATAAAATACATAAATTAAATCATAAAACCAAAAATACAGTAGATTAAATAAACAAACCCAAAATTAGTACTTTAGAAAAACTAAAATTTATAAAAAATCTTTAGCTGGAATGAGAACAAATGGTAAATATATAAAATAATGTTAGGAGAGGAACCAAGATGGTGGCATAGGTAAATGCCTGTACCCACTGCCTAACACAACCACATCAAAATTATAACTAAAATACAGAACAATCATCATCCAGAACTGCCTGAAAGCTGTCCTCCAATTAGAGAAGTAAAGAAAGCAAACTGAGACTGGTAAGAGGTGTGGAGGCGCGGAACTGGCTGGTTCGGCACCTAAGTGTGCTGCTTTTTTAATCTGGAGGGAGATCATCTCTTTGGAGGGTGCCTGGAGAAGCAAGGGGTCCCAGCCCCACTCCAGACCCTCAGCCTAGGGTCCCAGAGGTGGGAAAAGAAGTCCTATGGGCAGTAAGAACTACGGGCTGAAAAAACCAGTTCAGATTGGGGCTCAGTGACACAGAGGCTGTTGGAGACCCAGCTGTTCCTCTTAAAAGGTTAGCACCAGGAACTGAATTTACAAGGTCCCACTTCCTTTAAGCTACAGCACCAGAGCAAGGCTCTAGGGAACACAGACACATACAAGGAGAAACTGGATTGTCTGGCATTGGGGTATGAATTCAGGGGTGGCTTTCTCCCAGATGGAGGTGCTTCCAGGGATCATTGTTCCTATGCTGGGATCTTCTAGGCCATAGGGATGACTGGCAACCATTTATGTTTGCTCTGCCTCAGGGATTCCCTAAGACCCTGCCTCATCCAATTTACAACCCCACCCAAGCTCTGTGCAATGGCTTTTGCATATGAATGGCCTGTCCTTGCTCAGGCTAAAATCTCTCAACAAGCTAATGCTGGGTCAGGGAGCACCAAACCTATCAATAAAAGACCCAAGACCCAGCACTAGCACCAGCCTGCCTTGCTTCATTGCTGGGCCTCATCTGGGCACCTCCAAACATGATACAAAGAGGAGGAATCTGAAGATCTCTCTGTAGTTCCTGCTGGATTGGCCCAGGCAGTGGCTGACTTTGCACCTCCTTGGAGACCCAAGGGCCAGTGTACCCAGTGGTCAGTGTCAGATCATACCAGATTACAACTCTAGACATCCATAAGTGACACACTCAAGGGGTAGACTCAATGAGCAACAAAGCTCCATTGAAGCAAGCCCTGCTCCATAGGGGTATCGGTTGTACAGCAGCTCTCCCACTGTAGTTGCAGTTGGTCCTCACAGCCAATTAGCTTGGAGGTCAATTCCTTCCAGTGACAGCAACAGCAATAAAGTCTCAACTACAACAAGACTGTGCTTACAGCTCACCAAGGGGTGCACCTAGAGCTCCTAGCTCCAGTGACTGGGGAGGCTGAGTCACAGGCCCTATAAAACACCTACTACACAAGGCCACTCTACCAATTTAAGGAGACATAGCAGCTCTACCCAATACATAGAAACAAACACAGGGAAGCAGCCAAAATATGGTGACAAAGAAACATGTCACAAATGAAAGAAATGGAAAAAAGCAACCTACTGGATATAGAGTTCAAAACCATGGTTATAAGGTTACTCAAGAATCTTCTAGAAACTTCCAAATAAATGGAAAAGGACCAGTCAGAAATTAAACATACACTGACTGAAATAAAGAATAATATACAGGGATCGAGCAGTAGAGTAGAGGATTCTGAGAATCAAATCAATGATTTGAAATATGAGGAAGCAAAAAACACCCAACCAGAAGAGCAAAATGGAATAAGAATCCAAAAATATGAAGGTAGTGTAAGGATCCTCTGGGACAACTTCAAGCATACCAACATTCGCATTATAGGGGTGCCAGAAGATGAGAGAGAGCAAGATATTGAAAACCTATTTGAAGAAGTAATGACAGAAAACTTCCCCCACCTGGTGAAAGAAATAGACGTACAGGTCCAGGAAGCGCAGAGAACCCCAAACAAAAGGAATCCAAAGAGGACCACACCAAGACACATCAAAATTAAAATGCCAAGGGCTAAAGACAAAGAGAGAATCTTAAAAGCAGCAAGAGAAAAGCAGTTAGTTACCTACAGGAAATGCCCATATGACTGTTAGCTGATTTCTCAACAAAAACTATGCAGACCAGAAGGGAGTGGTAAGAAATATTCAAAGTGATGAATAGCAAGGACCTACAACCAAGATTACTCTACCCAGCAAAGCTATCATTTAGAATTGAAGGTCAGATAAAGAGCTTCCCAGACAAGAAAAAGCTAAAGGAGTTCATCACCACCAAACCAGTATTATATGAAATGTTGAATGGCATTCTTTAAGAAGAGAAAGAAAAAGAAAAAAAAGATAAAAAATATGAACAAAAAAGGCAACAAATACATACTTATCAAAAATAGAATCTAAAAATCAAAATAAATGAATAAGAAATCCGATTAACAGAATAAACTGATCAAATAGAATCAGAGACATGGAAATGGAACAAACTAAAGATTCTCAGAGAGAAGGGGGGTGGGGAGGTGGGAAGAGATTAAACAAAGAATTTATATGCATATATGCATTACCTATGGACACAGACAATGGGGTGGCAAAGGCCTGGGGTGGGGTGGGAACTGGATGGAGGGGACAATGGAGGGGGGTACAAAAGAAGAACATCTGTAATAATCTCAATAATAAAGATTGAAAATATATAAAAATTAAAAAATAATGTTTGGGACAGAAAGAGGGACATAATTGCAGAGATTATAGAATTCATATCTGCAAATTGAAGATACCTTTGTTGACTTAATAAAGAAGAACTGACAAGCCTACATCATATTTAATGGTGACACTCTAGAAACTGCCCTACTATGAGAGAAGCAAGACAAATTGCCACTGACTGCTCTATTCAGCATTCTACTGACAATGGTAAGCCAGTGCAACAAGAAAAGAAAAAAATAAGCTGTACTTATAGATTTTAAGAGACAAGTGTTTTAAATTATAGAAACGACAAGAGACTTTTCAGACAAGCTATTAGAACCAATAGAGCTCAGCAAGTTTGCTGTAGCCAAGATCAAAATACAAAATCCACAGTAATAGGTATTTAGAATGTCATAGAAACACATTACATTCATAATAGTACAAAACTATGTTACTTATACCTAAAGTTACTTAGAAACAAATCTAATAAAAGATGTACAAGACCTTTATAAGGATATTACAAAACATTGTTGAAGAAGATATAAGAATTTCCAAATCAATGGAATGTTATATTCATAGATGGGAGGACTCAATGACTTAAAATTTTTAATTCTTTCTAGATCAATCTTTAAAACAAAATACTGACAGATTTTTCCATGGATCTTGAAATGATAAACCTAAAATTTATATGAAAAATTAAAGAACCAAGACAGGCTAAAACAACTTTGAAAAACAAGGTGGGCATGTCAAGTGCACCCTTAATTGAGCTTGAAATGACATCCTTGTAAATGAAAGATACCATATATTTATTTCTTTCAACTGGAGGAACCCCAACTTTGAAACCTGAGGGAATAAATTGAGATTATAAAAGTAGGTTTATAAATTTCAGTGTGCAGAAATGTCACTGGACTTTAATCCTCTACCTATCATATTCCTGGTTAATTCAACTTCTTTAATGTAGGTTTCTCATCTTGAAATAAACAATCACATGGAAAAAAGTAGGTCATTGGAAGAACTACATTGTCTACTATTAAATTCTACACAAATGTAAGCTAGAAGGGGCCAAAAAAAGTAATAATTTTATTTTGGGGGCTTTTATATCAGTAATAATGAATTGAGAAAAGGCTTAATTTCCTTAAAGACATATTTAATGTAGAAACTATTCTTTAAAAATATATTTTATTGATTTTTTACAGAGACGAAGGGAGAGAGATAGAGAGCCAGAAACATCGATGAGAGAGAAACATCGATCAGCTGCCTCCTGCACACCCGCGACTGGGGATGTGCCCGCAACCAAGGTACATGCCCCTGACCGGAATCGAACCCGGGACCCCTCAGTCCGCAGGCTGACGCTCCATCCACTGAGCCAAACCGGCTATGGCAAAATTATTTTTATTATGAAATATTTCAAACATTCAGAAAATACATAAGTAACTGTTGAATACCACCTGGCTCTGTTAAATTTTGTCATGCATGATTCATAAAATAGTCAAGCACTGAAGCTAGAGTTGAAGCTTCCTGATAACCATATCTTTCCCTTTCTGATTTTAGTGTTCGTCAATCTTGCATATTTTAAAATATTTCCATAAACACATACACACATATATACTACATATATATAGACATATATATAGACATATATATGTATATATATATATAATTATGCTATATAACACATATATAACATCATTAGGCATGTTTTCAAGCATTATATCAATGATAGTGGAATGCAATGTATATATTTTTTCGCATAAATATTATATCTTAAAATTTAATTACAGTATTTTGCTATATGTAGCCTGAGTTCACTAATTTTGCCTGCTGTGTAGTATATTTCATTGAGTGAATATACTACAGTGTATTCATTCTCCTGTTGATGGGAACTTAGAATATTTTTAATTACTTACAGTCATAAACACAGCTGCTATAAACATCCCTGTATATTTCTCATAGTCATATGTGCAAGTGTTTCACTAGTAAATACCTACAAATGGAATTGCTGAGTCACAGAGTATATACATCTTTAACTTTGCTAGATACTGTCAAATTGTGCTACTAAATGTTACACTAATTTACACTCATAGTAGTAGTTTATGAATTTGAATTGTTCCATATTCTTATTAACACTTGAGGTGGCCAAACTTTTGCTTTTTGCCAATCTGATGGGTATGAAATTCTATCTCATTTTCATATTTAAAATTCTTGGTACCTAGTGTGGAACAACATCTGAATAGCATGACATACATAAGTATCATTGCTGATCAAGTTCATCCTATCATTTTGATGGCGTATCCCAATGGAGATGGCTTCTTCCAACAAGACAATGTGCCATGCCACAGTGCTCATATTTTGCAGGAGTTGTTTTAAGAACATGAGGGAGACTTTACCTTGCTTAGGTGGCACCCACAATCACCAGATCTCAATCCAATTGAGCATTTGTGGGACAAAGTTAAAAGAGCCATCAGGCAGCTGGTTCCACAACCATCAAATCTCACAGAACTGGACAGTGCTATTCATCAGGCATGGTGTCAGATAACTCACATCACCTTTCAACATCTCGTGGAGTCAATGCCAAGAAGAATCACCGCAGTATTGAAGGCAAAAGGTGGCCCAACGAAGTACTGATGGGGTGGTCATAATAATCTGGCCACTCAGTGTATGTATGTGTATGTGTGTATATATATATCTTCCACGTTCAAAGGCTGTTAAATCGCTTTGTTTACTCATATCTTCAGAAAAAAACCACTTCCACGGTCATGGTAAACAACCTGCTTCTCTATTTATAATGGTCTGGCCCTCTAGCAACTTCAGTGCCAAATTATAGCTAATTTGCCTACAAATGTCAGGTGGTCATAATAATCTGCCACTCAGTGTATATGGGTTATGTTTTCTTATCCATTCAGCTATACTATGTGTTTTTATTGGACAATTTAATTCATTTACATTTAAGGTTATTATTGATAGGTACTTATTTGTTGCCATTTTAATTCTTTATGCTTGTGTGCCTCTCTCTCTTGCTCTATTTCTTCATCTTATAGCTGCCCCTTTAGCATTTCTTGCAGTGCTGGTTTGGTGGTAATAAACTCTTTTAGCCTTTTTTTGCCTTTATTTTACATTCCATTTTGAATGATAGCCTTGCTGGATAGAGTAGTCTTGGATTAAGTCCCTTCCTTTTCATTACTTTGTATACCTCATACCACTCCCTTTTGGCCTGAAGTGTTTCTATTGAGAATTCAGCTGATAGTTTATTGGGAACTCCCTTGCAGGAGTTTGTCTCTCTATTGCAGCCTTTAAGATTCTTGCTTTGTCTCTAATGATTGCCATTTTAATTATGATGGTCCTGGGTATGGGTCTTTTGAAGTTCTTCTTGATTGGGACTCTCTGTCTCTCCTCAACTTGAGTGAATTTTTTCCTTCACCAGGTTAGGAAAATTTTCTGCCATTATTTCTTCAAATAGGTTCTCTATTCCTTGCTCAGATTCTTCTCCTTCTAGTATCCCTATAATGCAAATGCTGTTACATTTCATGTTGTTCCAAAGCTCTCTTACATTCTCCTCCTGCTTTAAAATTGTTGTTTTTTTTTTCCCAATTGCTGCTCTGAATGGGTGTGTGTGTTTTTTTTCTACCTTGTCTTCTAATTTGCTGATTTGGTCTTCTGCTTCTACTAGTCTACTGTTGTTTCCTTCCAGGGTATTTTTAATTCAATTGTCATTTTTCATTTGTGCTTGATTCTCATTGATGGTTTCTACCCTTTTCTTTATGCTGCTATAGTTCTCATTAAGTTCCATAATGTTCTCATTAATTGGCTTGTAGTTCTCACTAAGTTGTTTGAGTATTCTTATAACCATTAGTTTGAATTTTTCTTCTTACAAATTGCTTGCTTCCATTTCATTTAGTTTCTTTTCTGGCGATTCCTCCTTTTCTTTCACTTGGGGGTTGTTTCTTTGTCTCAACATTTTTACTGTTCCTTTGTGTTTGTTTCTATGTATTAGATCAAACTGCTGTGCCTCCCAGCCTTTATGGAGTGGTATTACGTAGTAGATGCTTTGTGGAACCTGGTAGTGCAGTCTCTTAGATCTCCTGAGTTGGGTACTCTAGAAATGCCCCTTGTTTGTGTTATGTGGGTTCTCCTGTTTTAATTGGGTCTTGAATGTTGTTGTCTTGTTTGTGGATGGGATCTTCTCTCAGGCTGGCTGACTATGAGGCTCATCCCCAATCATGTCATGAGAGCTGTTGTGGAGGTGCTGACAGAACAGAACAAAATACAGCACAACAAAAAACAAAACAAAGAAATAAAACAAAAACATAAACAAGACCCCTACGACAACAAAAATAGCCACCAGAGAGGAGAAAATTAGGAAAGAGAAAAGAAAGCAAGAATTATAGAAAAGAAAGAAAATATGAGGAGAAAAAAAGCAAGCCAAAACCAAAATGGTATGGGGGGGGGGGCGATGAAAAAGGAATATGAAGGGACAGAGATAAAATAAAGAAAATAAGAATAAATAATAGGGGAATAGGGGAAGGAAAACAGTTTAAAATAAAAGAGGAAGAAAATATTTATAAAGGAGAATAGAGGAGAAAGCAAATAGACCCAAAATAAGAAAAGGAAAAAAAAAATATATGAGAAAGCAGGAGACAAAGAAAAAAATGAGTAGGAAAATGGGAGAGATAAATTAGATATATGAACAAAACAGTAGAGATTAAAATAATAACAGATCAATGAAGCAGAGAGATGAAGATAAATGAAAAAAAAGAAAGGGAAGAATAAAAAAGGAGAGAATACAGTGAAACAGCATTTGTCTCAGCAGAGTTTAGTGCCTCATGGGAGCTCCATTTGGATCCTGCTTTTCTGATGACTGTGGCTGACTGTTCCGTCTGCCAATTCTGGGTTTCCCATGAGGTACATGGGTGCTAACCACTGTCAGAAACTATCCTCCTTTGGTTTTCAGCAACCTGCTTGAAGCTCCAAGTGATCAACAGTTTGTGGCTGTCTCCACAGGACTTGACTGCATGTGGGAGGGGCCCAGCTGCCCTCTAAACATAGGGCCCTGGGCTGGGTCAGTAAGCTTCCCCAGGTTCCCTGGGCTCTGCCTGGAGGTCTTCACTTGCCAGCCAGCTGTCAATCTTAATCACTCAAAAGTCTGTTTCTGAAAGGGCTTTAGATAGAATCTGGAGTCTAGACCTGTGTGTCTCCATGAGGGGGAGATGCTGTTCAGATTTCAGGGAAAGTGGTGGGTGAGTTTCCCTTCCCTGAGCTACTCCTCTGTGAGTGGCCCAGAATAGTACTCTGCCCTCGACTGGGTGGAGATCCTCATATGCAGTCTAGTGGGATCAGTTGGAAACCTGGAGTTTCTATCAGCTCTCCTGGTACAAGGGAGGCACTAGCCAGGTTCCCAGGATAGTGGGGCAGGACAGCCCCACCCCCAACTCAGACTCTCCCTGAGACTGATCAAATGGGCAGGCTTGGCCTCTATGGCTGAATCCTTTGCAAAGGTCAAGATGCAGGGTGGGCAGGCAGGGCTCCTGAGGGTGTGGTGGTCTGTATTACTTAGGGCAGGGTTTTCTCCTTTTCCTGAGCTGTGGCTTCTGGGAGTGGCTAGCTCCTCTCAGGAAAAATGAGCATTTCAGTGTGGAGGTATACGGCTGAACCCAGGACTCCCAGCTGCTGCTTTTCCACATCTTCCTCCAATGCTTCCCACCCCAGCCTCTCCTTAGGCACCTCGAGCCCACACAGACTTCCCTACACCAAAGCCTCAGGTGAGTAGCTGCAAATGAAACTCCTGTGTCCTGGGTTAAAATAAACCACACAAAACAAAAACCAGAAACTGAGGTTTTCTCTCCAACCAGCTCCAGTCTACTGGCTCCAGACTACCTGGTGGCAAACAACCCTGTCATGTTTCATGGCTGGATGTAATGTGCGCTGCTGGTCTCAGCTCTGGTTTCATATCTCACAGATGAATATGGTGCCCAGCCTGGGTTCTAGGCCTCAAACTTCTGAAGGAAAAGATCTTCCTGTAGCCAAGAGTTCCCTCCTCACTCTGGGCCTGACGCCTGTGAGGAGGTCAGCCCCTCTCACCGCCTCACCCTTCTTACCAGCCTCCAGGGAGTTTCTCTCCTTCCTGGACATAAGTCTCTTCCTCTTCTGGACCTCACTTGGTAATCCTAGCTCTTTTCTTTGCCCTTGAGCACTCCCTGTATTTGGAAAGGCATACTATGAGACATGGCACTGATCTTCCAGGTTTTATCATTTAATATTTACATCTAATATTGTAAATTCCATGCCTCAAGTAGAAAATATCTTTAAAGATAAACGTATCCCTATGTTCATTGCAACATTATTCATGGTAGCCAAGACATGGAAATAACGTGTCTTACGATGGATAATTGGATAAAGAAGATGTGGTACATATATACAATGGAATACTATTCAGCCATAAGGAAGAATGAAATACTGCCATTTGCAACAACATGGATGAATCTTGAGAGTATTATACTAAGCAAAATAAATCAAATGGAAAAGGATAAAAACAACATGACTTCATTCATCTGTGAGATATGAAACAGAAAGCAGTAATCAAACAAGCAAAACAAACTCATGGACACAGACAATAGTATGGTGGTTTCCTGAGAACAGAGGGACAAACATGGTAACAGAAAGAGACTCGACTTTGGGTAGTGATTATACAATGCAATATACAGACAATATATTATAGGATGTATACTTGAAACTTATATAATATTATTAACCAATATCACCCTAATAAATGTAACTTAAATTTCATAATTAAATGTTGGAAAATATTAAAAAATAAAATATTAAAAAATATTAAAAAAGGAAAATGTTAAAATATTTAGAATATAGATATACAGAACAAGGAAATTCTTAGGAAAAGTTGGTTGAGAATCATTTTAAGTCTCAAAGACAAAAATGACATCTATAGCTTAGAAATATACCATTTGAATAATAAGTAGTTGGTGACAATAAAAAAAGTAGTAGACAAGTTGGTGGCAGTAATATTAACATTTACAAACACCTTAATAAATTATATTTAGTCAATCAGGTTAGTTCTGGTACTTAATTCATAATTCATTGATTAATTCCTTCTTCTACCATTTTTATACCATCAATTCGTACTAAATAATGTTATATATTGTAGTATATGTGTTAATATTATTAAATATGCATTTGGATATGAATTTGAAAACCTTACTACATTATATTGATTATAGTTGAAGTCTAGAAGCAATATGTAAAATAATTCTAACACTTATGCCCAAAATATTTTTTGTCTTTTTATCTGCTAAGTTCCAATATCTTGTTACTGTTAAAATTATTTTTGTGTTAAAAATCCAAACACTTTCAATCAATATTTATTTTTATACATTTTTAACTACGCTTAGTAAAAACAAAGCAAAAATTTCCAGGTCCAAATTTCAAAGGATGAAAAGAAAGAATTTAAAATGCTTTCATATATATTGAGATTGTCCTACTATTCCTTAAAAGCCTTTCAATCACCTCTTGGATGTTTCTTCCCTAATATCTCAGAGAATTAACAACACAATGTAATCTAGGTTTGAATTTGGGTTCCTCCTGTGTTTAAGATATTTATGTTTGAGCTTTCCCTCACAGACAAGCCACTTAAAGAGTCACTGTTACTTTGAGGTTTTATCTATGAGATTTGTGTCTTTGGGGCTCATTAAGGACATTTACAAAGATTACAATGTCAATAGCACCTAATTTCTGGACTGTGAGAAAGGTCTTCTTGAGTACATAAAATCTGTGGCTGTGCACAGTACACAATGGGCAGCTCAGATCCCAAATTTTATCACACTTAAGTAGCAAACAAATTAATAATGTTACCTGGGCTCTTTCGGGATAATTACGACTGAGTAAAAAACTGCTTTGAAATTTTGCAGATAGTATTGTACCTCATTTTTTATTCCCTGTGATTAACAAAGATTTATTTATCGCTTTATCTCTTTTTCTATGTTGCATGACTCTCTGTTGTTCCCTTTAAAGATTTTTGAATTAAAACTTGCAACATACAAAGTTATTTTCAATCTGCTTAGGAAAGATATATTACCTGATAAAATGTTATTGTAAAATATATGTTTTATTTCACTTTTTGCATAGCTACTATATATATTAACACTAATGGTGGATTTTATTTTTATAGCTGTCTGGTAGAAAATTAGTTACTGAAAAACTAACAGAGAGAGTAGCTCTTTTAAATCATTAATCTACTGCTTAGGTCAAAACACAGACTTTATTTTGGGGACCGGGGATTCTATCATCAATAGCTTGGGGGGAAAGGTAAGGGGTTAGCTAGGCACATCACGTATTATCTCACTTAATCCTCATCACAAAGCTGGGGTGAGGTCACCATCTCCTTTTTATGTAGCAGAGAAAATTGAGCTGAAGTCACCCAGTGAGTGACTGGAACTGAGATGAGAACCCAAACTGTCCACTGCCGAAGCCTTCCTGTTACATCACATTTCCCACCGCGTTGCTGCAAAGGGGACCACAAGGCACGCAGGAGCCTTGGGGTAAGTCAGTATAACTGACTGAGTGATGAGCTTGGGCTCTGGGGCTGCCCTGTCTGGATTTGAATTCAAGCTGCTCCACTTACTTGTGGTGTAACCCTGGCAGCTTACTAAACCCCTTTTTATCCAGTTGTCTCCTTTCTAAATTGGGGGAAAGCAAGAGTACCAACCTCTTAGAGGGTTGAAGTTACAGCCTGAAAGACATTTAGAATAGGACCTACACTCACTAAAAGTATCTTGTGAAGCCCTGGCTGGGTAGCTCATTTAATTAGAGAATCGTCCCAACATGCCAAGGTTTTGGGCTCGATCCCGGTAAGGGTGCATACGGGAGGCAACCAATCAATGTTTTCCTCTCTCTAAACATCAATAAAAACTTATCCTTTGGGTGAGGATTAAAAAAAAATAGAATACAATATTGATATTCTATTTACATATTCTAAAAATGGAACTTAATACAATAGTGACTTTAAAGAACTCAATTTGGCTTCTGTTACAAGATGGGTTATAGTAAACCATGCCCCTCCCCACTGCCTTGTAATAGAATGTAATGAAGATTTGTCTATAAGTCAGATACATACTAACCACATAACTAAATACCTCTTTAATAATGTATTTATGAATTAGTGCTTGAAAACAGCAATAATGTATTAAACTATTTCCTAGGGGCCTAAAGAGGGTACTCAATCTTCCAAAATATCTGAGAGCCTGCCAGTGACTTGTGTAGTGAAGATAACTTGGTTCTTTGAATGCCTAGTGTGACTACCATTCAGTAGTCATAACCACTAAAAGCTGTGCTTTCTAATGAAAAGATTCATTTCTCCCCAAATTAGTAAATGTATGATTCATTTATTCCCCAAGTTGGCAAATTTGTAATAAAAATGCCCCCTGGAATTCATTTATTTGTTTATATTTATTAAGAACAAAAAATTCATTTCTAGTACACTTTGGATTAACTGGAACCCAATTAACCAGAAACTTTTTTAACAGGGCTATTTCCTCTAATTTCAGAGGGAAAACCAAGACCTGTCAAAGTTGTGTGTGAGATTTGGTAGAAAGAAATGCCAGGGTTATGTTCAGAGGCCGTTGGTATGAACATTGTCACCTATGCCTTCTATGCAATGCGGATTCATATTCAGAATGATGAGCTCTGTGGCATACTGCAAAGTTATGGATCATAGAAAATATTTACATTCAGTTTAATTAGTAAGGCAAAAAAGTGGACAAATGAATTTTAGGAGGGTTTTGAGTAGACCAGCTGGAAATAAGTCCACATTTTGCATTTGCAGGACTGAGAAAAGGGAGTGATATTTGTTTCAGCTATCGATTTGTACTACTTCAAATGGACCTTTGAAAAATGGTTTGCTTGGCTGAAGAAAATCAATTTTGGATGCGAACTCCTCAATTGAGATTTTTGTGGGATGAACTGCTGCATTTAATTAAATTTTGTAATTAAAACTTCAGGCCAACCACAGAAATTTACTGTATGATTGGAATTTCTGATAACTCAACAGATCTAATAATTAATTCACATGCCAATACCTTTAAAAGGTAGTAGTCATGCACTATAGAGTCCATCTGAGCCTTAGTGTAATTTAAATGCCAGCCCAAGAGGCAACCAGTGATTGCTGAAAGAGTCCTATGTAGTCAGAGCAGGCACCTCTGGAACAGATACTGCCGATACAATATAAGCACTACAGAAATAGCCTCTCCATTGCGTGGAGGCCCAGAATTAATCTCTAGCAGAGGTTTCTCTCTGCTAAAAAATAATTTAGCTTACAAAAAGTAGAAGATTTTAAAATTGGTGTCCAGGATTTAAACTCATATCACACACTTCTACCTTATATAAAGATTTACTATTAAAGCCCAGCTGGCATGGCTCAGTGGTTGAGTGTCAACCTATGAACCAGGAGGTCATGGTTCCATTCTCAGTCAGGGCACATGCCCAGGTTTCCGGCTCCATCCCCAGCCTTGGGTCATGCAGGAGGCAGCTGGTCAATGATTCTCTCGCATCACTGATGTTTCTATTTCTCTTTCCCTCTCCCTTCCTCTCTGAAATCAATAAAAATATATTTAAAATAATAATTATTTGTATTCAGACTAATAATGCCATATTTTGTTAACCTAACTTGTTTAATAGAGCGTACTAATACCTTTAAATGATGAATTTCTTTAATTTTACTTAATCACCCTGCCACTCAACACCCTCAGCTGGACTGCTTATAACATAGACAATTAAGGAAAGATGTAATACTTAGGGTTTGTATTTTGGTTTCCAAGTTTAAATAAAAGGAAGTATGATTGTATCCTCAAAGACCTATATAAAGTTATGGACAAAACATACTTCCATTTTCAAAAAACTCCAATTTGAAGCCCTGTAAGGACTGAGCAGAGATAAAGTATGCTAGAAATAGTCATATATATTTTTTTAATTATTAAGTTGGAAAAATAGAAATTTAACAAGATTATTAGGTAGTTGGGCAGTTAACTAATAAAAAAGAAACAGGATTCAATTGAGACAGTTTCTAGTTTTGAAATATGACAATCCATTTTCAAGTAAGAGCAACAATATTCAGAAATACATACTAGCATTTTTCATTCAACATATCTATGTATTAGTTTTATAAATTATCTGAAAAAAGTCATACATTCACCGAGAATACCAAACACCTCAAGTTAACAAAGAAAAGCAATGTTATTCTAAACTAAGTACCCATTCATTCTATGTGTGAAACTTTTTTCCAACAATAAAGATTTTTACCTTTTGGTGATCTCGAAAAGGATCTCTGATCATTGCCTATGTTTTCTATCTGAAGAATATTAAACCAAAAAGTTTCATTATTGCAGCTGAATATTGAATGATTAAATGTTTAATAGGGGAAAAATAATATACCTACCGAAGAAGGATTATCACTTCCAGAAGATATAGAATCTGTTACCAAGTTCGTTTTAGAATGCACAAATAAAGGTTTTAATTTCTGAAAGACACAAAGGCATGTACTATGTTGAAATAATTATCAAATAAAATGAATGTAGAATGTTCTTCAGCTCCTAGTTAACCAAGAGATGAAAACTATGTTCCTAACTTATTTGCTCAAATTATGGGTGAGAAAACCCTTTATTTTAAACCCATAGAATAAACCTTTTCCTTATTCAGGCTACTTTGAGAGAAAAATTCAAGAAAATATTTAAAAACCCCAAAATAATTAAAAACAGACAAATTGATAGGGGTTGGGATTTGTTGTTTAATGGGCACAGAGTTTCAGTTTTATAAGCAAGAAGGGGTTCTGGGGATCTGTTCTACAACAATATGAAAGTTTTGAAATTACTGAACTGTACACTGAACAATGGCTAAGATGACAAATTTTATTTTATGTGCATTTTACTACAATTTTTTAAAAGTCTTAAATAGTCTCTTTACAGATGAATATCCAAGAATGGCCAATAAGCACATGAAAAGATGCCCAACAACATTAATTATCAGGGAAATACAAGTTAAAACTTCAGTGAGATAGTATTTTAGCATGGCTAAAATTTAAAAACTGACAATATCAAGTTGGTACCAATGTGGAGCAAAAGAAACTCTCAAACATTGCTGGTGGGAGAGTAAAATGATACAATCGCTTTGGAATATTGCAATTTCTTATAAATATACACACTCTTATGTCCCAGCCTGAGAGTTACAAAAACATATTTCCCCAAATGACTTGTACAAGAATGTTTATAGAAACTCCCCCTACTCCCCAAAATAGCCATTAACTGGAAACAGCCCAGGTGCCCATCAAGAAGAGAATGGAAAAACTAAGTATGGTTTATTCCAGGGGTCCTCAAACTACGGCCCACGGGCCACATGCAAATACAAATATTTTATTTGTTCCCGTTTTGTTTTTTTACTTCAAAATAAGATATGTGCAGTGTGCATAGGAATTTGTTCATAGGGTTTTTTTTAAACTATAGTCCGGCCCTCCAATGGTCTGAGGGACAGTGAACTGGCCCCCTGTTTAAAAAGTTTGAGGACCCCTGGTTTATTAACTCAGTAGAATACTATTCAGCATTACAAAGAAACACACAATAGCATGGATGAATCTTAAAAGCACTGTATGAATAAAAAAAGATATAAAAGAATACACACTGTATATTATATCTATATATATACATTTTATGAACAGGCAAAACCAACCTGTAGTGATAGAAAACAGAACAATGTTTGTTTGGCATGAGAATCTGGGTGAGCTACTGTCTGGAAAGGGACATGAGGAGATTTTAGGGATGATTGAAATGTTCTATGCTTTCATTTGAGTGATGGCTATCCAGGTCATAAGTCTTCAAAATGTTATATTTGTGTATTTTATTATATAAAAATATACCTCAATATTAAGAAAACACTAAACCTTCTCTTCCATAGCATTTATTCAAATATGTAATTTAAAGTTTGATGTTTCTTTATTAATGTCTATCTTTTCTACACTGTAGGTTATTTTAACCTCTGTCGGTAAAACAATTTATAAGACCGACCAGGCAGTGATCTCATGGAATATATAGTCTATAAAGGAAGGAACCATATTTGCATGTATACTACCTTGTTCCCAACACAGAGCATGGCGCTTGGTACATATTTATACTCAATAAATATCTGTGGAGTGGATGAGTGACTAAAGTGTAGGGAACCAAGGGAAAATGTTAGTGTACCCCAAACTCATTCATCACTCTCTATCCCTCTCTTCTTTATTTTTCTTAAATACTAAAGGCCTGGTGCATGAATTCCTGCATGGGTGGGGTCCAGCCTGCCTGCCCCAATTGAGGCCAATCGGGGCCGGGCCTGACACAGGAGGTTGGCCTGCCAGCTCTTCCCCCCGTTGGGGGAAGGGGAAAGGCCAATTGGGGGTGGGACCAGCTGGGGGGAGGGGCCGTGGGAGGTTGGAGGGGGTAACAGTGGTCCTGATCAGGTCCTTTGGCCGCCGCAGTGCGTGTCATAGCGACCGGGTCATTCTGGTCATTTCGGTTGTTCTGGTGTTTTGGTTGCTTGTCTTTTATATATATACTAGTAGCCCGGTGCATGAAATTCATGCACACTAAAAGGGAATTTATTGCCCTAACTGGTTTGGCTCAGTGGATAGAACATCAGCATGTGGACTCAAGGGTCCCAGTTTCGATTCCGGTCAAGGGCATGTACCTTGGTTGCGGGCACATCCCCAGTGGGGAGTGTGCAGGAGGTAGCTGATTGATGTTTCCCTCTCATCAATGTTTCTAACTTTCTATCCCTCTCCCTTCCTCTCTGTAAAAAATCAATAAAATATATATATATTTTTTAAAAAGGGAATTAATTAGCGGAGATATTTTAATATTGCTAT
>NW_005358043.1:2769098-2770023 GCF_000412655.1 Myotis brandtii | reverse complement strand
CGTGCCTGAGTGATGTAGGCTTGATAGAATTCAGGTGCATGTAGTTGAGTAGGATTGAAACCCAGGAGAATGTTGTAAACTTCTTGGTCACGCCCTTACTTTGCCTCGTGGCATCTGCTATAAAATAAAGACACAGCTGTGGGCGTGGTCACTCTTTCTCAGAGAGCAGCATCCTGCCGAGACCTGGCTTTCATTCTCTTGTCTGTCTTTTCTAAGCCTTTCAGCCGCCCCCACTCAGGTTCACCCTTGGCCATGCTGGCATGGCACTCTTTATAAAGATATGCCTCCATGCTCCGAGGACGAGTTCCTGCCTCAAACCCCGCCCTCACCAGAAACAGCTCCAGGAAACAGCTCAGGGGAGGGTGCAGCCATTTCCAAGACAACCCCTGCAGGACTGATTTCCTTCTGCTTGGTCACCAGACCGGTTGTAATGTTACACCACCCAGGGTTTTTATATAAGTAGACTAGAGGCCCAGTGCACAAAAATTTGTGCACTCAGGGGGGTCCCTCAGCCCTGCCTGTGCCCTCTGGCAGTCTGGGACCCTTCAGGGTATGACCACCTGCTGGATTAGGCCCACTTCCCAGGGTATTGGGCCTAAGCTGGCAGTCAGACATCCCTCTGGCAGCCCGGGAGCCCTTGGGGGATGTCCACTAGCCAGCGGGGAGCAGGCCTAAGCTGCAGTCGGACGTCCTTAGTGCTGCTGAGGAGGCAGGAGAGGCTCCCACCACCACCACTGTACTGGCAGCCATTAGTCTGGCTTGTGGCTGAGCAGAGCTCCCCCTGTGGTAATGCAGTGACCACCAGGGGGAAGCTCCTGCATTGAGCATCTGCCCCCTGGTGGTCAGTGTGTGTCATAGTGACCAGTCATTCCCAGTTGTTCTGCTGTTAGGGTCAATTTGCATATTACCCTTTTATTATATAGGA
>NW_005358043.1:2762463-2768778 GCF_000412655.1 Myotis brandtii | reverse complement strand
TGGAAGCAGGTATCTGGGATTTATTTGTCTTCTATAATTGAAACTTTGTTGCCATGAGCGGAGCTCAGGGCAGGCAGGAAGCTTGGCTTCCTCCTTCACTGGGGCAACCAAGCCTCCTGCTTGCTCCAGCTCCGTGGCTGCTGGCCGCCATCTTGGTTGGGTTAATTTGCATATAGTCGCTCTGATTGGCTGGTGGGCGTGGTGTGGGGGCGTAGTGGAGGTGCTGTCAATTTGAATGTTTCTCTTTTATTAGACTAGAATATACTAGAGGCTCTGTGCATGAAATTCGTGCACGAAGGTGGTCCCTCAGCCTGGCCTGCACCCTCTCCAATCTGGGACCCCTTGGGGGACATCCCTTTCACAATCTGGGACCACTGGCTCCTAACCACTCACCTGCCTGGCTGTTCATCCCTAACCACTATGCTTGCTTGCCTATCACCCCTAACCACTCTGCCTGCCTGCCTGATGCCTCTAACTACTCCCCTGCTGGCCTGATCACCCTAACTGCTCTCCCCTGCCAGCCTGATCCCTCTAACCGCTCTCTTCTGTGGCCTGATCCCCCTAACTGCTCTTCCCTGCTGGCCTGAATACCCTAAATGCTCTCCCCTACAGGCCTGATCCCCCTAACTGCTCTCCCCTGCTGGCCTGATCACCCCTAACCAACTTTGTCTCAGCCCCACCACCATGGCTTTGTCCGGAAGGATGTCCATAAGACGTCTGGTCTAATTAGCATATTAGCCTTTATTAGTATAGATAGATACATATAGATTTTCTATCTACTCTGATGCATATCTCAACCACCTACATATGGTGTGGATGTCTAGGTAAGGAGTCAGGAGCCTGGAACCCCAGTTAAGCAGTGACACATAGACATATTCTAAAGTCAATGGAGAACCATCCCACCTCCTTAGGAAGATAGATTGCATGAATATCTGAGGGCAGGGTCAAGATGATTCTCAGAAGAAATATGTGATCTATTAATGTGCTTGGACTGGTATAATTTTGAGATTTTATATTTTTCAATTATATTTTACATTCAATATTATTTTGTACTAGTTTCACATGTAGAGCATAGTGGTTAGAATAGATAATCATATACTTTACCAAGTGTTCCCCCTGATATTTCTAGTACTCACCTGGCACCATGCATGGTTATTCCAATACTATTAAATATGTTCTCTATGCTATAGTTTACATCCCTATGGTATAATTTTTAGATTTTAGAAGTCTGTTTCATAAAGCTTAGGCAATTCAAATTTAGAGAAAATTTACCAGATAATCCTAAAACAAGCCTGATTTTGAGCAGTATAGCATTCTCATTGGTAATCCAATATTTTGTTGTCCAGCTGATTAAATATCTAAAATGAGGATTATTCCACCGTAAGTTAGGTGAGAAAAGGAAAAGAAAGAGACTATATATATTCCTATCGATATAGACCAGTTTTGGAACATTTTAGGGGAATTGATTATTAAAATCTTTAGCAAGGTTCAGATTACTATATAAATTTATTTAAAAACTAGAATTAGCCCTAGCTGATTTATCTCAGTGGATAGAGCATCAGCTTGCAGACTGAAGGGTTCTAGGTTCAATCCTGGTCAAGGGCATTACCTTGATTGCAAGCTTGATCCCTAGCTCTGGTTGGGACAAGTATAGGAGGCAACTAATAGATTTGTCTCTCACATTGATGTTTCTCTCTTTCTCTCCCTGTCCCTTCCACTCTCTCTAAAAACCATTGGAAAAATATCCTTGGGTGAGGATTAACAAACTAACAGACAAACAAACAACCCTAGAATTAATGGTGGCATAGGTAAACATACTCACACAACCACATTGAAATTACTACTAAACTACAGAAAACCATTATTCAAAACCACCTGAAATCTAGCCAAACAGAAACCCTATAACTTAGGAGATAAAGAAAAACCTACATCAAGACTAGTAGGAAGGACGAAGACACAGAATGGCTGATCTCATACACACATGTAACAGGTAAAAATTGGGAGAGATATCTTGGCTGCAGAGAGGTTCCCCCTGAGGAGGGAGGCATCGCAGTCCCACACCAGGCACCCTAACCATGGGTTCCAGTGCTGAGAAGAGAAGGCCTCATTACTTCTAGCTGTAAAAACCAGTAGGGATGGTAGCTGAGTAAGATGGATGGTTGCTGGAGTCCACAGTGTTTCTCTTAATTATAACTTTTATATTATTTTTTAATTGCTTAATTTTATTGATTTTGAGAGAGAGAGAGCAGCAGCATTTGTTGTTCCACTTATTTATGTATTCATTGGTAAATTCTTATATGTGCCCCAGCCAGGGATTAAACCCACAACCTGGGTGTATTGGGATGATGCTCTAACCAACTGAGCTACCCAACCAGGGCCCAGGTGTTCCTCTTAAAGGGCCCATGTATGAACTTGGACTCACTCCGTCTGAGCTCCAGCACTGGGCAGCAATTCAAAAGGCACCAGGGATATACAGGAAGGAACTAAATTTTCTGACTTCAGGATGAGGGCAGGAAAACAGTTTTCTTCTAGAGAGAATTGCTGGTAGAGACCATTGTTTCCTTTTTGAGCAGCGCCACCTCCCCGCCCCCCCCCCCTCCCACACACACACACATAGCAGGCACCATATCTGAGTCTCCATTAACCTGGTTAACACTGTTTGCCTGGCTGTGGTGATTCACTGAGACCTGGCCCCACCCAGCTGGTGGGCCCATCCAAGCTACTTCCTTTGGCCTTTCCATACAAATGCAATTTATTGGCTCATTCTTTGGATTTTCCAAAAATCTCTTAAATAAGCAGTATCTAGCCTCTGCATACCTCATATCTCTTGCTAGGTGGCCCCAGGCATGGCAGTAGAGGGAGCCAGCCTCAGTTTACAGCTTGGCCTCTCTTGGGCACTTCCAAGTCCAACACAAGTAGCAGCCATTTGCAGATTGCTCTGTAGCTTATACCCGGTGGCCCGGGGCCAGGCACAGGCAGTGGTTAGCCTGGACCTCCTAGGAGGCCCCAGAGCCAGTAGTGTATCAAGTGAACAGCTTCATATCATACCAGGTTACAACTCAACCATCTCCATAAGCGACACACTCAATGCGCAGACATGGCCAGGCACCAAAGTTCCACTGAAGCTAGTCCTGGGATCATTTCTTGCACAGTAGCTTCTCTGCTACAGTCTAAGCCAGTCCTTAAGTCAATCTGCCTATGGATCAATTTCTACCAGTGAGGTACCAACAGCAATCAGGACTCATCTATAATGAGTGCACACAGCCAACATAAGGTGTGTGTGTGGGGGGGAGGGGTGTGCAAGTGGAGCACCCAGATCAGGTGACGTGGGAGGCTATGCCATTGGGGCCTACAGAATATCTACTACATAAGGCCATTCTACCAAGACTGGGAGACATAGCAGCTATACCTAATACATAGAAACAAACACATGGAAGCAGCCAAAAATGAGGAGACAAAGAAACAGTTTCCAAATGAAAGAACAGGAGAAATCTCCAGAAAAAAACTGAACGAAATGGCAGCAAGCAAAATACCAGATACAGAGTTCAAAACAATGCTTATAAGGATGCTCAATGATCTCAGTGAGCACTTCAACAGCATAATAAAGGAGATAGAAACCATAAAAAAGAACCAGTCCAAAATGAAGAATACAGTAACTGAAATAAAAAATATATTAGTCCTAGCCAGCTAAAATCAGTGGATAGAGTGTTGGCCTTCAGACTGAAGGGTCCAGGATTCGATTCCAGTCAAGGGCACATACCTCAGTTGCAGATCCTCCCCAGCCCGGGCCTGGGTCGGTGCAATTGCAGGAGGAAACCAATCGATGTTTTTCTCTCACATTGATATTTCTCTCTGTCTTTCCCTCTCTCTTCCACTCTCTCTAAAAATCAATAGAAAAATATCCTCAGGTGAGGATTAAAAAAAATTACAGAAAATCAACAGTTGTATAGATGAAGCATAGAATCAAATCAGCAATTTGGAAGATAAGGGAGCAGAAAACATCCAATAAGAAGAGCAAAAAGAAAAAAGATCCCAAAAAAATGAGGATAGTGTAAGGAGCCTCTGGGACAATTTCAAGCATACCAACATTCGCATCATGGGGATATTGAAAGGAGAAGAGAGAGAGAGCAAGAAATTGAAAACCTATTTCAAAATATAATATCAAAAAACTCTCCTAACCTGGTAAAAGAGATACATACAAGTCTAGGAACGCAGATAGTCTCAAACAAGTCAAACCCAAAGAGACCCCACCAAGACACATCATAATTAAAATGCCAAAGGTTAAAGATAAAGAGAGAATCTTAAAACTAGCAAGGGAAAAGCCATTAGTTACCTACCAGGGCACTGCCATAAGACTTTCAGCTGATTTCTCATCAGAAATTTCACAGGTAAAAAGGGATTGGCAAGAAGTATTCAAAGTGATGAAAAGTAAGGACCTATAACCAAGATTAATCTACCCAGTAAAACTATCATTCAGACTCAAAGGACAGATAACAAGCTTCCCAGGCAAGAAAAAGATAATGTGAATTCATCACTATCAAACCAGTATTACAAGAAATGTTAAAGTTTTTTATTTTTCTTTTAAAGAATAAGAACAAGAATAAAAAGAAGAACAAGAAGGGGAAAAAATGGCAGTGTAGGAAAATGCAGTACTCACATCCTCCCACAACCACATAAAAATTACAACTAAACCAAATAAAAACTATCATTCTGAACCACCTGAAATCTGGCAACTACAGAATTAAAGAAGAAGCCACACTGAGACTAGTAGGAGGGCCAGGCGTGTGGAATAAATTGGTCTGACACCCATGTGTGACTTTTTTTTTTAAATCAGGAGAAATATCTTGATTATGGAGGCTCCTGTGAGGAGCAAAGGGTCCCACCCTTGCCAGACCCCCAGCCCAGGGTTCCAGTGCTGGGAAGACAAGTTCTCATAACTTCAGCCTGTAAAAACCAGAAGGGATTGTGGTACAGAAGGTTGCTGAAGTCCCAGGCAATTACTCTTAAAGGGCTGGTGCATGGACTTACTTGGACTCACTCCCTCTGAGCTCCAGAGGGGGGCAGCAGCTTGAAAGAATCCAAGGACATACAGGGAGGGACTAAATTTTCTGGCATCAGAGCAAAAATGGGGGACAGCTTTCTCCCAGAAAAAGTGCTGACAGAGGCCATTGTTCCTTTGCTGAGACCTCCCCACCAGAGAGTTGACAAGCAGTCGCCATATCTGAGACTCCATCAACCTGGCCCACACTTTTCACCTTTCCTGGTGACTCCAAGAAACCCCATCCCACTCAATCTTCAGCCCTGCCTGAGCTGTTTGCAGTGTCTTTTCCATATGAATGGCCTGTCCTGGGTTAGGCTTCAGACTCTCCTAAAATCTCTTAGAAAAGGAGAAGCTGGCCTCAGGGTGTCCATACTTCTTGTTAACTGGTCCCAAGTCCAGCACTAGCAGCAGCTTGTGTTGATTCACAGCTTTGCCTCTCCTGGGCACCTCCAAACCCAACAAAAGTAGCAGCCATCTGCAGATCATTCTGTAACTTGTGTGGGGTGGCTTCAGGCAGAGCATAAGCAATAGCTGACTTTGCACCTCCAGGGAGGCCCCAGAGCCAGTACATCTGGCAGTCAGCTTCAGACAATACCAGATTACAACCCTACCACATCCACAAGTGACAAACTCAAAGGGAATACTTAGTGAGCATTAAAGCCCCATTGAAGCAAGTCCTGCTGCACAGGGGTGTCTCTAACACAGCAGCTCTTCTTCTGTAATTGCAGCTGGTCTGCACAGCTGATTGGCCTGTCCCTCCCAGTGATGCCAACATCAATCAAGGCTCAATTACCATAGGATAGGGCACACAGCCCACACAGGGGCATACCTAGAGTTCCCAGGTCAGGTAATGGGAGAGGCTGAGCCACTGGGCCCTACAGGACATCTACTACATAAGGTCACTCTACTAATTCCAGGAGACATAGCAGCTCTATTTAGTAAATAGAAGCAAACACAGGGAAGCAGCCAATATGCAGACAAAGAAACATGTCGCAAATGAAAAACAAACAAACAAGCCAACAAACAAAAAAGAAACAAAAGAAATCTCCAGAAAAAGAACTAAAGGAAATGGCAACAAGCAAAATACCAGATACTGAGTTCAAAACAGTGGGTATAAATATGCTCAAGGAACTTAATGAGAATTTTAAGGAACCTAGTGAGAACACTAATAAAAGAGAAACATGGTAATTAGCCATACCTCCGCTACCCTTCCCATTGGCTAATCAGGGCAATATGCAAATTAACTACCAGCCAAGATGGCGGTTGGCAGCCAC
>NW_005358043.1:2713462-2760694 GCF_000412655.1 Myotis brandtii | reverse complement strand
GCACAAATTTTTGTGCACCGGGCCTCTAGTCAACCATATAAAAGAGGACTAGTTAGAAATGATCGATACAATAACTGAAATGAAGACTAATTTACAGGGATCAACAGGAGAAGAGAAAACACTGACAAATCAGTGATTTGGACTATGAGGAAGCAAAACAAAACAAAACAAAACAAAAAACAAAACAAAACAAAACAAAACAAAAAAATGCCCAATCAGAAGAGCAAAAAGGAAAAAGAATCCAAAAATATGAAGACAGTGTAAGGAGCCTCTGGTACAACTTTAAGCATACCAACATTCACATAATAGGGGTGCTGCAAGGAAAAGAAAGGGAGCAAGAAATTGAAAACCTATTTGAAAAAATAATGACAGAAAACTCCCCTTACTTGGTAAAACAAATACACAAACAAGTTCAGGAAGTGCAGAGAGTCCCAACAAGATGAACCCAAAGAGGCCCACAGCAATACTCATCATAATTAAAATACCAAAGGTTAAAGACAAAGAGGGAATCTTAAAAGCAGCAAGAGAAAAGCAGTTAGTTACCTGCAAGGAAGCTCCCATAAGACTGTCAGCTGATTTCTCAACAGAAACTTTGTAGTCCAGAAGGAACTGACCAGAAATATTTGAAGTGATGGAAAGCAAAGACCTAAAACCAAGATTACTCTACTCAGGAAAGCCATCATTTAGAATTGTAAGTCAGAAAGAGTTTCACAGACAAAATAAACCAAAACAAAACAAAAAAAACTAAAGGAGTTCATCACCACCAAACCAGTATTTTGTGAAATGTTAAAGGGTCTTCTTTAAGAAGAAGAAGAAGAAGAAAAAAAGAATCAAAATGTGAACAATAAAATGGCAAAAATACATATCTATCAACAATTGAATCTAAAAATCAAAATAAATGAATAAGAAGTCTAATTAACACAAGCTAATGAATACAATAAAACAGAGACATGGAAACGTGGAACAGATTGATAAATCTTGAAGTGGTGGGGTGTGGGAAGAGATTAATCAAAGATCTTATATGCATACTAGAGGCCTGGTGCACAAATTCGTGCACAGGTGGGGTCCCTTGGCCTGGGCCCCACCCCGGCAGGCCCAGGGGAGAGACTGGGGGAGGTTGGCCAGCTGGCCTGCTCTGATCTGGGCTGATCGGGGTCAGCCGTCTCAGGGAGGGGCCACGGGATGTTGGCTGCCAGGGGAGGTTGGCTGTGGGAGCACATTGACCACCAGGAGGCAGCTCCTGTGTTGAGCATCTGACCCCTGGTGATGAGTGCACATCATAGTGACCAGTTGACCGGTTGTTCGGTTGCTTAGGTTTTTATATATATAGACTAGAGGCTCGGTGCATGAAAATTCATGCACTTGGTGGGGTCCCTCAGGTTTGCCTGTGCCCTCTCACAGTCCAGGAGCCCTTGGGGGATGTCTGACAGCAGTCAGACAACCTTAGCACTACTGTGGGTGTGGGAGAGGCTCCCACCACAACTGCTGTGCTTGCCAGTCATCAGCCTGCCTTGTTACTGAGCAGCACTCCCCCTGAAGGAGCGCACTAATCACCAGTGGGCAGCTCTGGCCCCGCCCCCCCATCGCCCTGCTGATGCCCCAGTGGCCTCCCTCTGTGAAAGGCGACCAGTGGGTTGATTGGGGCCTGGAGACAGCTGATGATCAGCCAGCCCCACCCCCCAATCCCTGTACCCTACCTCTGCCTGCTGGCACCTGCCTTGGCTGGCCTGGCACCACCCACTCGCTGGCCCCATTCCCCACCAATCGGTCATTCCACCAACTGGTCAATTTGCAAGCAGTCAATTAGGCTTTTATTATATGGGACTAGAGGCCTGATGCATGAAATTCATGCACTCGGGAGCATCCCTCAGCCCGGAGTGTGCCCTTTCACAGTCTGGGGGCCCCGCGATTGATTGCCCCAATGAGGTAGGCCCTGCCCACCTAACTGGGGCTCCTTGAGAGATCATCCCAAAGAGGTAGGTCCTGCCCACCTAGCTGGGGCTCCTCGATGGATCACCCCCACAGAGGGAGGCCCCGCCCACCTGTCGCAACCGCCTGGTCGGTAGCCTGGGCTTCCTTCTTTGGGGTTATTGTGGAGCACCCCATTGATCGCCCTGCCTGCTGGTGGCCTGGGTCTCCCTCTGCAGGGCGATCATGGGGCGATGACCGGGCCCCTGACCAATCACATCGCACCAGCCTTGGCTGGCCTGGCATCAGTGGATGTCATAGTGTGGTCATCTGGAAGGTTGTTTGGTCGATTGGCATATTATTCTTTTATTATTATAGATATGCATTACCTATGGACAGACAATAGAGTGGTGAAGGCCTGAGACAGGGTGCGAACTGGGTGGAGGGAGGCAATGGGGGGGGGGAATGGGAGGGTCTTTAATACTCTCAATAATAAGGGGTTAAAAAAAGAAGAAATCAAATATAAGAATAATAAAATGGCAATAAATACATATCTTTCAACAATTACTTTAAATGTAAATGATTAAATGCTGCAATCAAAGACATTCAGTGACTGAATAAAAAATAAAACAAGACCCTTACATATGCTGTCTACAAGGAGACTTACTTCAGATTAAAAGACCACACAGACTGAAAGTGGAATAATGAAAGAAGATATTTCCTGAATATAGAATCAAATAAACAAAAAAGTTAAGGTAGCAGAGAAAAAAAAAAAGGTTGGGTAGAAATTTTTGCACCAGACAAATTGACTTTACAACAAAGGCTATAACAAAAGATGAATAAGGCCCCGCCAACGTGGCTCAGTGGTTGCACATTGACCTATGAACCAGGAGGTCATAGTTCGATTCCTTGTCAGGGCATATTCCCAAGTTGTGGGCTTGATCCCCAATGTGGGGCATGCAGGAGGCAGTCAATCAATGATTCTCTGTCACCATTTCTCTCTCTCTCTCTCTCTCTCTCTTTCTCTCTATCTCTCTCCCCCCCCTTCCTTTCTGAAATAAAAAGCAAATTTTTTAGAAAAGGTGAAGAAGGACCCAGCAACTCCACTTTTGGGGTATTTATCTGAATAAACCTAAAACACTAAAAAGAAAAGATATATACACGTATATGTTTATTGCAGAATTATTTATAACTAGAGGCCTAGTGCATGAATTCATGCACGGGTGGGGTCCCTCGGGGTGGCCTGTGGGGATTGAGCTGAATCCTGCTGTCCAACGTCGTCGCCTGCCACTCCTGCCTGCTGCTCCCGCTCTTCCTGGCCCCGGCGCGCCTGCCGTGGGCTCGCACCACTGCAGCAGCACTCGCCATCTGTGAGCCCAGTGTCTAGCGCCTGTCTCGAGGGTGGTGGGGGGAGCTGGGACGTGACTGGCCCTCTATCCAGACGGTGGGATGCCCTTGCTGGCCAAGGATCCGGACTCGGTCTGCTGACGTTTGTGTCGGTTCTCAGGAGCCACCTGGCAGCTGCTTTTACAACACTTCTTCCTTGTGAAGCGTCCAGGATGGGCAAGCTGCTGAAGTGCCTGAAGCCGGTGGCGCTGTTGGGATCATGCTGGTGGCGCTGGTCCATCAGTGCCTGGGCCACTCTCTGGAGACTGAACCTGTGGGGCTACTGAGGGAGTGAGTGGTTGCCACTGGGCTGGTGGGCTTCTGGGATGGGTTGGTCAGCTGAGTGGCGCTTCTACTGTGGGAGCACACTGACCACCAGGGGGCAGCTCCTGCATTGAGCGTCGGCCCCCTGGTGGTCAGTGCGAGTCATAGTGACTGGTCATTTGGTCATTCAGTCGCTTAGGCTTTTATATATACTAGTGGCCCTGTGCACAAAATTCATGCATGGGGGAGGGAATGTTCCTCAGCCCAGCCTGCACCTTTTCCAATCTGGGACCCCTCAGGGGTTGTCTGTTCCTGTGGGATCAAGCCTAAACCAGCAGTCGGACATACCTCTTGCAATCCAGGACTGCTGGTTCCTAACCACTTCCCTGCCTGCCTGCCTGCCTGATTACCCCTAACCACTCTGCTGCCAGCCTGATCAACCCCAAGTGTCCTGCCTTCCAACCTGATCACCCCTAACTGCCCCCCCGCTGGACTGATTGCCCCCAACTGCCCCCCCACCAGCCTGCTCCCCCCTAAATGCCCCCCGCACTGGCCTGATCACCCCTAACCGCCTCTAACTCAGCCCCACCACCATCACTTTGTACAGAAGGATGTCCAGAAGGTCTCCTGGAAGGTCTCCTGGTCCAATTAGCATATTACCATTTTATTAGTATAGATAGATAGCTAAGATATGGAAGCAACCTAAGTTTCTATCAATAAATGAAGGGATAAAGAAGAAGTTTCCAGTGCATATATACAATTGAACATTACTCAGCATAAGAAAGAATGACATCTTGCTATCTGTAACAATATTGATGGACCTAAAGGTATTATGCTTAGTGAAATAAGTCAGACAGAGAAAGATAAAGTCAGATGATTTCACTTATATATGGAATCTAAAAAACAAAATAAATAAACAAGCAGAACAAAAACAGTCTCATAGATACAGAGCACATTTTGACAAATGGTTGCCTGATGAGAGAGGGTTTGTGGGAATGGGTGAAAAAGGTGAAGGGATTAAGAAGTACAAATGGAAAGTTACAGAATAATCATGGGGATATAAAGTACAGCATAGGGAATATAGTCAAAAATATTTTTATAACTACATATGGTATCAGATGGGTATAAGGTTTATTGTGTTGATTACTTTGTAAGTTATATAAATGTCTAATCATGGGATTGTACACCTTGAACTAATATATTGTGTCAACTGTAATTTAAAAATTTAAAAAATCAAATTACTTCAATGTTACCTTGCCAATGGCTCTAAATTCTTTGATCTCTTGCAGCCTCATAAGTTTAGAAAATAGTCTTAAAATGAAAAAAAGTTGAAAAATTTTAAAAGATAGTGATTTTAGATCGTAAGTCTCTAGAAGCAAGAGATCATATTTTATATGTTTTTTGTCCTTTCACAGAAGCTTTACTTGTCCCCAGAAAACTTTATATCACAGTATTTATAGCATGTTAATTTAGTTATTATTTGAAATTTATTAAAAATATTTCTATACTTGGCATCATTTACCTTTATAATTACAATCCTCAAATGAAATCATTAAGGTAACAGGTTAAAAATTAGTCTATGCTAGAATTGGGCTTTATTTACAAGTGACTTTTAGCATAAAAATGAATTCTATGGTACTAGGGACAAATTCCTTAATCTCCTTTTTCCCTTTGGAAATGACTGACTACTTGGATCTTGAGCTTTGATATTTCCCAACAGTCTTCCATGCCCACAAATGGTCAGACTGAGTTACTTCTTCACTAGAAGGAGTCATCACTCTTCTGAAATTTTCACTTTACTCTATTATAGCTTAAATATATCACATTGTAACGATTTATTTACACATCTGTATCTCACACCAGATTGAGCTATTTGGGTTTAGGCCCTCGTCTTATGCCCTTAATATCCAGAAGAATGACTTTCAGGTACTATCTCCAAGCCTGTAAGGGCAGGGGTTCAATAAATGTTAAATAAGAACAGAAAGACACATACAGATATCAAAAAAACATAACATCTAAACATCATATGTACTTACAACATAATTAAAGGATGTATCAGCAACCACTGCAAACTGACGGTACAATGTGTGCCTAGTAAACATCTCATTCTTAAGGACATGAAAACTGAAAAAAAAAGCAACAGTAAAATTAGAATATATAGATATCATAGGATAAAACAAATCAGTATGATGTTCATGTAGTTAGGAACTAAAATTTTCAGTGTTAGAGCAAAGAAATAGGAGTAAAAATTTCAAAATATGAGTATGAACAGATTTCTTCTTTTATTTTTAAAATTACGTATTTTCCAGCTTTGAGAGACACTGAAGCAATGGCAACACCATTTCAATGAGCCACCCGAGGGCCCAGGCTATGGTTTTAAAACATTTCTCCCTAAAATGAATCAGGACATCTTTCAGAAATGGCTCTTTCTAGAACTAAAGCAATAAATATGCAAGATGAGTTTGGAGCATTTTATTGTTAAGGGAATCATAAAAAAATTATCTAAAACACATACCACAAAGTTGTTAATTTTAAAGGGCTACAATTAACTTAAGATTGGAGAAATTAAGCATAAAAATAATGATTATAATGTATTGAATCAAACTTATATATTAAAACTTTAAGAAATTCTCAGTCTATCTATATTGCAAATAATGCTAAAATTAGGAGATTCACTATCTAGAAATCATGCTCTGTAGAGGAAGCCAAGTGTATGCTGGACAACCTTTGGCAAGCTAGTAGGAAGAAAAAATTACAGTATTCAGTCACACAAGGCGCTCTTAGAAGAGATTTTGGTATGTGACTCATGGATCAAAACCACTATGAGGTACCACTACAGAGCTACAAGGCTGACTAAAGCCAAAAAGACAGACAACAAATGTTGAAAAGGACAGAGAAATTGGAACCCTCATTTATTGTGGAATTGTAAAATGGTGTAGCCACTTTGGAAAACATTTTGGTAGTTCCTCAAAATGGTAAAAAGAATTATCATGTGACCCAGTAATTCCTTCCTATGTGTATACACAAGAGGATTTAAAACATATGTTCACACTAAAACTTGTACACAAATGTTAATAGCATTATTCATAGTCGCCAAAAAGTGGAAATAATTCAAATGTCTAATAAAGAATGCATAAAAATATGGTATAATCATACAATAAAATATTATTTGGCAGTCAAAAGAAGCAGAGTACTGATGTATTCTACAACATAGATGAACTTAAAAACATGCCAAGTGAAAGAAGCTAGTCACTAAAGGCCATATATTTTATGATTCCACTTATATGAAATGTCCAAAATAGGCAAATCCTTAGCAATAGAAAACAAATTAGTGGTTGTTAGTTGTTGACAGGAAGGGGAATGGGAGGCAACTGCTAATGGGTATGAGGTTCCTTTTCGGGTTGATGAAAATGTTCTGATTAGAAAGTGGTAATGGTTGCCCAATTCTGAATACACCAAATCCACATTTTAAAAAGGTGATTTTGTGGAATGTAAACTATGTATCAATAAAGTTATTATACAGTAAGTTACTGTGTATGCTAAAAATGGAATCCTATGAATAAAGAAGAAAGTAGAGTAACAAACAAGAACTTTAATATCATTATAATAAACATATAAAATAGAGGAGAGAATCAAAATGGCGGCATAGGTAAACGCCTGTACTCACTGCCTCCCACAACCACATCAAAATTACAACTAAAATACAGAGCAACTACCATCCAGAACCACCGGAAAGCTGGCTGAATGGAAGTACTACAACTAGAGAGGTAAAGAAGAAAGCACACTGAGACTGGTAGGAGGTGCGGAGGCCCAGAAAGGGCTGGTCCGGCACCCAGGTGTGTCGCTTTTTTAATCCAGAGGGAGATCACCTCTGTGGAGCCCACTCCCACCCCCTGGAGGAGCGAGGGGTCCCAGCCCCACACCAGACCTCCAGCTCAGGGCTGGGGAAAGAAGTCCCTATGGCAGTAAGAACTGCAGACTGTAAAAACCAGTGCGGATTGGGGCTGAGTGTCACACAGGCTGCTGGAGACCAAGCTGCTCCTCTTAAAAGGCCAACACCATGAACTGAATTTACAAGCTCCTGCATCCTCTGAGCTTCAGTGCTGGGCAAGGCGGGGGACCCAGGCACATACAGGGAGAAACTGGACTGTTTGGCATCAGGGCAGGAACGCAGGGGTGGCCTTTCTTCCAGATGAAGGTGCTCACAGCGGTCATTGTTGCCATGCTGGGACCTGCCCGGTGCAGGGCTGACTGGCAGCCATTTCTGTTTGCTCTGCCCTGGTGATTCCCTGAAACCCCACTCCACCCAATTTACAACCCCACCCAAGCTGTGTGCAATGGCTTTTGCATATGAATGGCCTATCCTTTCTCAGGCTAAAAATCTGTCAAACAAGCTGCAGCAGGGCCAGGGAGCACCAAACCTATCAATAAAAGGCCCAAGAACCAGCACCAGCACCACCCTACCTTGCTTCACAGCTTGGCCTCATCTGGACACTTCCAAACCCAATACAAAGAGGAGGATTATGCAGATCTCTCTGTAGCTCCTGCTGGCTGGCCCCAGGCAGTGGCTGACTTTGCATCTCCTTGGAGACCCAAGAGCCAGTATACCCAGTGGTCAGTGTGAGACCATACCAGATTACAACTCTTCACATCTGTAAGTGACGCACTCAAGGGGCAGACTCAGTGCGCACCAAAGCCCCACTGAAGCAAGTCCTGCTCCATAAGGGTGTCTCCTGCACAGCAGCTCTCCCACTGTAATTGCAGCTGGTCCCCACAACCAATTGGCTGGAGGTCAATTTTTCCAAGTGACACCAAAAGCAATCAATGCTCAATAACAAAACTGTGCACACAGCCCACAAAGGGGTGCATCAAAGAGTGTCTGCCTCAGGTGATTGGGGAGGCTGAGCCACTTGGCCCTATAGGACACCTAATACTCAAGGCTACTCTGTCAACTCAAGGAGACTTAGCAGCTACTCAATACATACAAACAAACATAGGGAAGCAGCCAAAATGTGGAGACAAAGAAACATGTCACAAATAAAGAAATGGAAGAAAGCAAAGTACTGGATATATAGTTCAAAACCACAGTTATAAGGCTACTCAGAATCTTCTAGAAACCTCTGAAGAACTTAGTGAGACTTTCAAGGATGTTAGTGAGAATGCCAAAAAAAAAAGAAAGAAATGGAAAATGAGCAGTCAGAAATTAAGCATACACTGATTGAAATAAAGAATAATATTCAGAGATTCAACAGTAGACTAGAGGATCCCGAGAATCAAATCAATGATTTGAAATACGAGGAAGCAAAAAACACCCAATCAGATCCAAATGTATGAAGATAGTGTAAGGAGCCTCTGGGACAACTTCAAGCATACCAACATTGGAATTATGGGGTTGCCAGAAGAAGATAGAGAGAGCAAGATATTGAAAACCTCTTTGAAGAAATAATGACAGAAAACTTCCCCTACCTGGTGAAAGAAATAGACTTACAAGTCCAGGAAGCACAGAGAACTCCAAACGAGAGGAAACCAAAGAGGACCACATCAAGACACATCATAATTAAAATGCCAAGGGCAAAAGACAAAGAGAGAATCTTAAAAGCAGCAAAAGAAAAACAGTTAGTTACCTACTAGGCAGTGCCCATATGACTGTCAGCTGATTTCTCAACAAAAACTATGCAGGCCAGAAGGAAGTGGCAATAAATATTCAAAGTGATGAATAGCAAGAACCTACAACCAAGATTACTCTACCCAGTAAAGCTATCACTTAGAATTGAAGGTCAGACAAAGAACTTCACAGACAAGCAAAAGCTAAAGGAATTCATCACCACCAAACCAGTATTATATGAAATACTGAAGGGTATTCTTTAAGAATAAGAGGAATAAGAAAAAGATAAAGATAAGAAATATGAACAACAGCCCTAGCTGGTTGGGCTCAGGGGATAGAGCGTCAGCCTACGTACTGAAGGGTCTGAGGTTTAATTCCAGTCAAGGGCACATGCCCAGGTTGTGGGCTTGATCCCTGGTGGGTGGCATGCAGGAGGGAGCCAATCAATGATTCTCTCTCATTATTGATGTTTCTATCTCCCTCTCCCTTCCTCTCTGAAATCAATAAAAATGTATTTTAAAAAAGAAATATGAACAACAAAGTGACAACAAATACATATTTATCAATAATTGAATCTAAAAATCAAATGAATGAAAAACCTGATGAACAGAATAAATTGGTGAATGGAATAGAATCAGGGACATGGAAATGGAACAGACTGACGATTTTCAGAGGGAAGGAGGTGTGGGGGGTGGTACGGGAAGAGATTAGACAAAGATCTTATATGCATGTATGCATTACCTGTGGACACAGACAATAGGGTGGCGAGGGCCTGGGGTGTGGTGAGAACTGGGTGGACGGGAGCTATAGGGGGGTGGGGAGGAAGAGGGACATCTATAATAATCTCAACATTAAAGATTAATTTTAAAAAAGAAAATAGAGGAAAAGATCAATAAAATAGACAAAAAGATGGGGAATTTCAGTAAAGAAATTGAATTGATTTTTTTTTTTAAAAAGAGTAATCAGCCCTAGCCGGTTTTGCTCAGTGAATAGAGTGTTGGCCTGTGACCGAAGGGTCCTGGGTTCTATTCCAGTCAAGGTCATGTACCTTGGTTGCAGGCTGTATCCCCATCCCTGGTCAGGGTGCATGCTGGAGGCAACCAGTCAATGTGTCTCTTTCACAATAATGTCTTTCTTTCTCTCTGTCTTTTCCTCTCCTTTCCACTCTCTCTAAAAATCAATGGAGAAATATCCTCAGGTGAGGATTAATAAAAGAAAACAAAATAAAAAAGAGAGATAAATCATCTTAGAACTGAAAACACCATATATAATATTAAGAACTCCATAGATGGACTAAATAGCAGAATGGATATAGCAAAACACGTGATTATTAATCTCAAAAGCAGATCAATTAGAAAATATACAAAAATGAAGCACAGTGAGGGAAAAATAGGCAAGTGCATAAGAGACATATGGGTAACAGTGAAAAGGAACAACATACATATAATTAGAATCCAAGAAAAAGTGAGAATGAGACAGAAGTAATATATGGGAAGATAATATCCAAGAATATTCCAGAAAACCTTAAAGCACCCAGACATGGAAAAACACATTACCTTCAAAGGAGCAACAAGACGAAGTGCTGATGTCTCACCATCAACAATGGAAGCCAACATTCCATGCACTGGTACCATTAACATACCAAAGCATATAACTGCCAATACAGAAGTCTATACTGAGAGAAAATATTCTTCAACAATGAAGGTAAAACAAAGACATCTTCCTATAAAGAAAAGCTGACAGAATTATTGGCCAGCAATCCTATATTAACAGAAAAACTAGAGAGAGCTGTTCGGACAGGAGGAAAATGATACTAGATGGAAACACATTAAAAGCAGGAAGAAATGGACGCTTAACAAACAGTAAAAAATATGGGTCAATATAAGTGAATATTGACTATGCCAAACAATCATAATGTCCAATAAAATAAAAATTTATATTAAATTACAATAAAAATGTGAGAGGTTAAATTGAGTTAAAATATCCTAAGGTTCTAAAATTATTGGGGAAGTTATATCAAATGAAAATTCATAGAAGACTTATATGTGAAGAATATAGTTTGAAGTTTGAAAAAGAGAAAAGAGTAAATAACAATAGAAGAAAACATGGAATAAAAATAAATTGATTTGTTCAAAAAAGAGAAAAGTAATCAGGTTAGCTAAATAGAAAACAATATATTGCTCTGACTGGTGTTGCTCAGTTGTTAGTATGTCAGCCTGCACACCAAAGGGTTGCAGGTTCATTCCTGGACTCCGGTTGGGGCATGTGTGAGAGGCAACCAATCGATGGGCCTCTCTCAAATTTCTCTCTCTCAAATTTCTCTTTCTCAAATTTCTCTCTCTCTCTGTCTCTCTCTCTCCTCCTCCTCTCCTTCTTTCTTCCCAGTCTTCCACTCTCTAAAAATCAATGGAAAAAATATCATCAGGTGAAGATTAACAAAAAGAAAAGAGAGAAAGAGAGAAAACAAAGTTAGATGCAAACCTAACTCTATCAATAATTTCACTAAATGTAAATGAATGAAGTATGTCAATAAAATAAAAGATTGGCAAAATATATTTAAAATCTAATTATGCAGCTTACAAGAGACATATTTAAATATGAAAACAAGAGAGACACATGAGCGGTGTGCTCTCGTCCAGGGAGCATCAGCCCCGTGAGCAGCCTGCCTTGGGCCTAAGAGCAGCAGCCTCATGTGGCCTGCCCCTGTCCAAGGAGCAGCAGCTGTGTGAGTGGCCCACTTCCCTGTCCAAGGAGCAGCAACCAAGTGAGCAGTCCGACCTGTCCAAGGAGCAGCAGCCGCACAAGCAGTCTACCTACGTCTGAGGAGCGGCAGCCCTGCGCAGCCCGCCCCCATCCGAGGAGCAGCAGCTGCGCACAGGCCGCACCCTGCACTAGTACGAGGAGCAGCAGCTGCGCAAGCATCTTGTCCTCGTCCAAGCAGCAGCAGTTGCACGAGCAGCCTGCCCAATCCGAGGAACAGCAACTATGTGAGCAGCCCGCCCCCATTCGAATAGCAGCAGTTCTGAAGCGGCCCATCTCCATTCGAGGAGCAGCAGACATGCAATCAACCTGTCCAAGTCCAAGGAGCAGTAGCCCCACAGGCAGCCCACCACATCAGAGGAACAACAGCAGCGTGCAGCTAGCCCCCATTCAAGGAACAGCAGCAACGTGAGCAGTCTGCCCTAGTTCAAGAAATAGCAACTGAGAGTGTAGCCCGCCCCCATCCAAGAAACAGCAGCCTTGTGATCAGCACTCCCTCTGTCTGAGGAACAGCAGCTGTGTGTGAAGCCTCCCCCCACCAGCCAGAGGAGCCACCACAGCTGTGAACAGCATCCACCAGAGGAGCTGCTGTCAGCTGAGGAGTAGCTGCTACCACAACTGCCCGAGAAGCAACCACAGCTCGAGGAGCCACTGCTATCCAAGGAGCAGCCCCTGAACGACTCAACATCTAGATATGTCGGTGAGATCAAACATGGGTTGACAAAAAACCCCCAAAGGAAAGAAAAGGAGGACTCGCCAGAAAAGCAGCTAAGTGAAACAGAGGCATGCATCATGACAGAAAAAGAATTCAGATTAAGGGTCCTAGAATGCATAAACCGGATGGAGGGAAAAATCAACAACTTATGCAAGAATCAAGAAGAAACGGATGAAAAAATTAACAACTTATGTAAGAATCAAAAAGAAATGGATGAAAACAATCAATAAATTATGTAAGAGCCAAGAAGAAATGAAGAGTGATATAGCTGCAATAAAAAACACCATTGAAAGTTTCAAAAGTAGACTAGGAGAAGCAGAGGACTGAATTAGCAAATTAGAAGACAGGGTAGCAAAACACACCCAAACTGAACTTAAATTGGAGAAAAAAATTAAAAGACAGGAGGAGAGCCTAAGGGAGCTATGGGACAACATGAAACGAAACAACATACAAATAATAGGGGTGCCAGAACAACAGAAAGAGGAACAAGGGTTAGAAAACCTATTGGAAGAAATAATATCACAAAACTTCCCTGAGGTGGGGAAGAAAAAAGTCACACAAGCACAGAGAGTCCCATACAAGGTGAACCCGAAAAGACCCACACCAAGACACATCATAATTACCATGGCAAATATTCAGGACAAAGAGAGAATCTTAAAGGCTGCAAGAGAGAGACGGAAAGTTACATACAAGGGATCTCCCATTAGATTATCAAATGATTTCTCAACAGAAACACATCAGGCCAGAAAAGAATGGACAGAAATTTACAAAGTGATGCAAAGCAAAGGACTGAACCCAAGAATACTCTATCCAGCAAGGCTATCATTCAAAATTGAAGGGGAAATAAGAAGCTTCACAGACAAAAAAAGGCTAAGGGAGTTCATCACCACCAAGCCAGCAATGCAAGAAATGCTAAAGGGACTGGTGTAAAAAGAAGAAATAAAAAGCCCAGAAAGAAAACAGCCACACAAAAAAAGAAATGGCTACAAACAAGTACCTTTCAATAATAACTTTAAACGTAAATGGACTAAATGGTCCAATCAAAAGACATCGAGTGGCTGAATGGATAAAAAAACATGACCCATACATTTGCTGTCTACAAGAGACCCACCTCATTAAAAGGGACTCACACAGACTGAAAGTGAAGGGATGGAAAAATATCTTTCAGGCAAATGGAAATGAAAAAAAAGCTGGGGTAGCAATACTTATATCCGACAAAATAGACCTCAAAGTGAAGGCCATAACAAGAGATAAGGAAGGCCACTTCATAATACTAAAGGGATCAATACAACAAGAGGATATAACCCTGATAAACATATATGCACCCAATGCAGGAGCACCCACATACATAAGAAAACTCCTGGAAGACATCAGGGGAGAGATCGACAACAATACAATCATAGTAGGGGACTTTAATACACCACTGACATCACTGGATAAATCTGCTAGACAAAAAATCAGCAAAGAAACAGCAATCCTAAATGACTCACTAGATCAGATGGACTTAATTGACATCTTCAGAACACTTCACCCCAAAGCAACAAAATATACGTTCTTCTCAAGTGCTCATGGGACATCTTCAAAAATAGACCACATATTGGGTCACAAACAAAGTCTCCCCAAATTCAAGAAGATTGAAATCATACCAAGCATCTTCTCAGACCACAAGGGCATAATATTAGAAATAAACTACAATAAAAACAACCCAAAATACTCAAACACTTGGAAGCTGAATAGCATGTTATTAAATATTGATTGGGTTACCAATGAGATCAAAGAAGAAATTAAAAACATCCTGGAAACTAATGACAATGAAAACACAACAATCCAAAACCTTTGGGACACAATGAAAGCAGTCCTGAGAGGGAAGTTTATAGCTCTACAGGCCTACCTCAACAAACAAGAAAAAATGGTAGTAAATCATCTAAATCTACAGCTCAAAGAATTAGAAAGAGAGCAACAAGAAAAGCCCAGAGTGAGCAGAAGGAAGGAGATAATAAAGATTAGAGCAGAAATAAATGACATAGAGACCAAAAAAACAATACAGAAAATCAATGAAACCAAGAGCTGGTTCTTTGAAAGGATAAACAAGATCGACAAACCTCTAGCCAGGCTCACCAAAAAGCAAAGAGAGAGGACCCAAATAAACCAAATCAGAAATGATAGAGGCGAAATAACAACAGACCCCACAGAAATACAAATGATTGTTAAAAAATACTATGAACAACTCTACTCCAACAAACTAGACAACCTGGAGGAAATGGACATATTTCTAGAAAAATACAACATTCCAAAACTTAATCAGGAAGAATCTAAAAATCTCAACAGGCCAATAACTATGGAAGAAATTGAAGCAGTCATCAGAAAGCTTCCAGCAAACAAAAGCCCAGGACCAGACGGCTTCACAGGGGAGTTTTACCAAACATTCAAGGAAGAACTAAAACCTATCCTCCTCAGACTACTACAAAAAATCCAAGAGGAAGGAACACTTCCAAGCTCATTCTATGAAGCCAGCATCACCCTAATACCAAAACCAGGTAAAGACAACACAATGAAAGAGAATTACAGGCCAATATCCCTCATGAACATAGATGCCAAAATCCTCAACAAAATCTTAGCAAATCGGATCCAGCAGTACATCAGAAAGATCATACACCATGACCAAGTAGGATTTATCCCAGGGATGCAAGGATGGTACAATATCCGCAAATCAATCAACGTGATACATCACATAAACAAATTGAAGGAAAAAAACCACATAGTCATATCAATTGATGCAGAAAAAGCATTTGACAAAATTCAACACCCATTTTTGATAAAAACTCTCAGCAAGGTGGGAATAGAAGGATCATACCTCAACATAATAAAAGCCATATATGACAAACCCACAGCCAACATCATACTCAATGGACAAAAACTAACACCATTTCCCCTAAAAACAGGAACAAGACAGGGATGCCCACTCTCACCACTCCTGTTCGACATAGTACTGGAAGTATTAGCCATTGCAATTAGACAAGAAGAAGAAATAAAAGGCATCCAAATTGGAAAAGAGGAAGTAAAACTGTCCTTATTTGCAGATGACATGATATTATACATACAAAACCCTAGAGACTCCATCAAAAAGCTACTAGACTTAATACATGAATTTGGCAATGTAGCAGGATACAAAATTAACCCCAAGAAATCTGAGGCATTTCTATACACCAATAGTGAACTTTCAGAAAGAGAGATTATAAAAACAATCCCATTTACCATCGCACCAAAAAAATTAAGCTACCTAGGAATAAACTTAACTAAAGAGGTAAAAGACCTCTACTCAGAAAACTACAGGACGTTGAAAAAAGAGATAGAGGAAGACATAAAGAGATGGAAGAACATACCATGTTCTTGGATTGGTAGAATCAACATCATTAAAATGTCCATACTGCCCAAAGCAATCTATAAATTCAACGCACTTCCCATTAAAATACCAACGGCATATTTCACAGACCTAGAACGAACTCTCCAAAAATTCATCTGGAACAAAAAACGACCCCGAATAGCTGCAGCGATCCTGAGAAAGAACAAAGTAGGTGGGATCTCAATACCAGATATCAAGCTGTATTACAAAGCCACTGTTCTCAAAACTGCCTGGTACTGGCACAAGAACAGACATATAGATCAATGGAATAGAATAGAGAGCCCAGAAATCAGCCCCAACCAATACGCTCAATTAATATTTGACAAAGGAGGCAAGAACATACAATGGAGTCAAGACAGTCTCTTCAATAAATGGTGCTGGGAAAATTGGACAGATACATGCAAGAAAATGAAACTAGACCACCAACTTACACCATACACAAAAATAAACTCAAAATGGATAAAGGACTTAAATGTACGACAGGAAACCATAAAAATTCTAGAAGAATCCAAAGGCAACAAAATCTCAGACATATGCCAAAGCAATTTCTTCACTGATACAGCTCCTAGGGCAGTTGAAACTAAAGAGAAAATGAACAAATGGGACTACATCAAAATAAAAAGCTTCTGCACAGCAAAAGAAACCATCAACAAAACAACAAGAAAACCCACTGCGTGGGAAAACATATTTGCCAACGTCATATCTGATAAGGGCCTAATCTCCAAAATTTATAGGGAACTCATACAACTTAACAAAAAGAAGATAAACAATCCAATCAAAAAATGGGCAAAGGACCTAAATAGACACCTTTCAAAAGAGGACATTCAGAAAGCCAAGAGACATATGAAAACATGCTCAAAGTCACTAATCATCCGAGAGATGCAAATCAAAACAACAATGAGGTACCATCTCACACCTGTCAGAATGGCTATCATCAACAAATCAACAAACGACAAGTGCTGGAGAGGATGTGGAGAAAAAGGAACACTTGTGCACTGCTGGTGGGAATGCAGACTGGTGCAGCCACTATGGAAGACAGTATGGAGTTTCCTCAAAAAACTGGAAATGGAACTCCCATTTGACCCTGTGATCCCACTTCTAGGAATATATCCCAAGAAACCAAAAACACCAATCAGAAAGGATATATGCACCCATATGTTCATAGCAGCACAATTCACCATAGCTAAGATCTGGAAACAGCCTAAGTGCCCATCAGTAGATGAATGGATTAGAAAACTGTGGTACATCTACACGATGGAATACTATGCTGCTGTAAAAAAGAAGGAACTCTTACCATTTGCAACAGCATGGATGGAACTGGAGAGCATTATGCTAAGTGAAATAAGCCAGTCAATGAAGGAAAAATACCACATGATCTCACTCATTCATGGATAATAAAGACCATTACAAACTTTTGAACAATAATAGATACAGAGGCAGAGCTGCCTCAAACTGATTGTCAAACTGCAGTGGGAAGGCCAGAGAGGGTTGGGGGGCAGAAGGGAGGGGAGTAAGAGATCAACCGAAGGACTTGTATGCATGCATATAAGCATAACCAATGGACATAAGACCCTGGGGTGTAGGGGAGGCCAGGGGATTGTCAAGGGCGGGGAAAAAAGGAGACATATGTAATACTCTTTGTAATACTTTAAGCAATAAAACAATTTAATTAAAAAAGCCATTAAACTAAAAAAACAACAACAATAAAAAATATATAAAAATAAGATAGGTTGATTTTAAAAAGCTGGAAAAAGTGCACCATGCAACCTTAACTGAAGAATAGTGATATAGTTATAATATTAGATGAGGAGACATTAAGCCAAGAAGCATTATAGAGATAAAGAGGAGTATCTATCTCATAATGACACATATGAATGATAACTTCACAGGAAAATACAAGAATTCTAAATTTTTAGGTTTCTAGCAACATAGCTATAAATTATTTAAAAGAAAAATAATTGACAGAACTAAAAGGAGAAATAAAGAAATCTATAAACATAGTGGGAAATGTAATACTTCTCTCTCAATAGTAACTGCAGCAAAAAATCAGTAAGTATATAAAAAAATATGAACCACACAGTAAAGTTAATGTAATTGAAATATATAGAACACTGCACCCACCAACGATAGGATTTCTATGCTTTTTAAGTGTACATGGAACATTTTAAAAATTGACCATATCCCGAGTCATAAAACAATCATCACTGGGTATGTGCCTTCAACCAAGGTACATGCCCTTGCCCGGAATCAAACCTGGGACCCTTGAGTCTGCAGGCCAACACTCTATCCACTGAGCCAAAACAGCTAGGGCTAAAATATATTTTTATTGATTTCAGAGAGGAAGTGAGAGAGAGATAGAAACATTAACGATGAGCAAGAATCATTGATCAGCTGCTTCCTGCATGCCCCACACTGGGGATCAACCCCTTGGCCTCAGGCAGTTGTGCCTGACCCTTCCCCCCATAATGGTGCTATCCACTTTCCTGGAGTAGTTAGTGAAACTTAAATAAAAAGAAGCAGCTCTGAAAAGTATAAATTGTGCACTGAGAACACCACAGGCTGTGGAGGGCTGCGCAATCCACGGCTCTGGGATCACATGTAGCAACCTCCCATGCCACCTAGTCCCTCCTGGCTTCTGGCTCCACCAGCTTCTGCCCGTGGGGGGGGGGAAGGGGGCGGGGTCAGGCCAAACTCTGGGAGCTTCCTGATGGCTCTCACCCCACCCTTCACTTTCCAGTCCAGTCCACAAGCGCCTGCAGCAAGCTAACCTACGGGTTGGAGCGTCTGCCCCCTGGTGGTCAGTGCACATCATTGCAACTGGTTGAACCATCGAACTCCCAGCCAAACTCCAGTAGAGGGGACAATGTTAGGCTTTTATTATATAGGATTGTTTGTTTTTGTGTGTTTTTGCCATTTGTTATTATTGTTGTTTTGCTATTGAGTTGTGTGAGTTCTTTTCTTTTCTTTTGTTAATCCTCACCTGAGGCTTCTTTTCCATTGATTGTTTTAGAGAGAGTGGAAGGGGGAGAGACACAGAGAGAGAAACATCAATGTGAGACACATAGATTGGTTGCCTCCAGCATGTGCCTGGGGATGGAGTCTGCAATCCTTGACTGGAATCGAACCCCTGGCCCTTCAGTCACGGGCTGATGCTCTAACTACTGAGCAAAACTGGCTAGGACTATGTGAGTTCTTTCTATATTTTTTTACATTAACCCTTTATTATATATATGATTTCCAAGTATTTTTTCCCATTCTGTAAGTTGCCATTTACTTTTGACCATGATATCCTTTGCTGTGCAGGAGCTTTTTAGTTTGATGTAGTTCCATTTGTTCATTTTTGGTTTTGTGGCCTTTGCTTTTGGTTTCAAATCCAAAATATCATTGCCAAGACCAATGTCAAGAAGTTTACTTTATGTTTTCTTCTAGGAATTTTAGTTTCAGATTTTAGATTTAAGACCTAATCCATTTTGAGTAGACTTTTGTGTACAGGGTAAGACAGGGTTCCAGTTTCATTTTTTGGGGCGTGGCTGTTCAATTTTCCCAACACCATTCATGAGGAGACTGTCCTTTTCCTACTGAGTATTCTTGGCTTCTTTGTCATAAATTAATTGGCCATATATGTGGGTTTACTTCCGGATTCTCTTATTTTCCATTGATCTGCATGTCAATTTTTATGCTAATACTCTATTGTTTTACTATAACTTTGTACTATAGTTTGAAATCAGGAAGCATGATGCCTCTAGCTTTGTTCTTTTTCAAGATTGTTTTGGCTATTTGTGGGTGTTTTTTGTTTTGGGGTTTTTTTGGTTGTGTGTGTGTGTGTGTGTGTGTGTGTGTGTGTGTGTGGTTCTATACACATTTTATAATTGTTTTTCCTATTTCTTTGAAAAATTCCTTTGGGATTTTAATAGGGATTGCATTGAATATATAGATGGCTTTGGGTAGTACGGACATTTTAAGATATCAAGTTTTCCAATCCATGAGCACAGAGGATCTTTCCATTTATTTTCATCTTCTGCAAATTTATTCATCAACGAAATAATTTTTACTATACAGGTCTTTCACTTCTTTGGTTCATTTATTCATAAGTATTTCATTCTGTTTTTTAATGAAGTTTTTGTTTGTTTTTAAATATGTTTTAATTGGTGTTGGAGAGAGAGGAAGGGAGATAGTACGAGAGAAACATCAATGAGAGAGAAACATCAATTGGCTGCCTCCTGCATGTTCCCTACTGGGGATCAAGTCCACAACCTAGGCATGTGTCCTGACCAGGAATCATGGATCGATGCTCAACCACCGAGCCATACCAGCCAGGCAGTATTTCACTCCTTTTGATGCCATTGTAAATGGGATTGTTCTTTAGTTTTTGGTAATTTGTTATTAGTGTATAGAAAGATGTTTTAAAAAATAAAAGAAAGAGAAGTAACTGATTTTTATATATTGATTTTGTATCCTGGCTCAGAAGGGTTCCTATGGACCAATTCCTGGAGTTGAGGTGGGAGTGGCTCCATCACAGTGGCAACACCCAGGTAGTGATCTATTCCTGAGCTGATGTGGCACACCTGTGCACCATTGTGCCAAGAGAAAAGGCAATGATGACATTAGCAGCAGAGCCAGGCATGCCTTGTTAAGAAAAAGGACTAGTCCCTGCTCTTGTCAGCACTGTATAAGTTCGATGTTCTTGGAAATAGAGCTAATTCAGTAAAAATGAAAAAGGAGCTTGGAGAAGATGCTCCGAATTCAACTGGGACTGAATATAAACCATGAATTGGCTGAGAAATTATTGGATTAAACTGTCACCTGGACTAAGGTGAAGTTTTTCTTCTACTAAACAAAAATGATTGTTCCTGATCTCCGACCTGTTACTGCAAAATGAAATAGCCATTTTAGCACACTTAATCTCCATACCACACCATGACACAGCACTTTCTATGTTGCTGCATGTATTACCTTGAGTTAGCCCTTGGTGATGCAACCAAACCATTATGAATAAATGCATTATGTCCCAACATTATATTCTAGTTAGTTAATTAAATGAGAAAACATATAGAAAGTGTGTAATAATACTTCCTGTTGTTCTAAATATTTAGATAACAGCATAAAGTTTTCAGAGTCCAAGTTGATAAATATGATTGTCAACATCTTGGTTAACAGCAAATCAATTTGAAGTAAAACTGAGATATTCTTGTAAATGGTCATTGAGTAGAGAATGAATTCCATATGCACAGATACATGATAAATCTTAAGGATGAAAGTAAACCCCACAGAAATAAGTAAGGGAAAGACATTCTATTCGGTTTCAGAGATAGCTCCAATTCCCTGTGTGGGGAAATGAAATTAGGTGGGTGTTTAAACTTTCCTTTGTTCTCATCCTCTAGTTTCACCTGTATCTATATGCTATCCTTATAATAACTCTGTGAAGGGACAGGGGACGTATTAATATGCACATTTTTTCAGAGCACAAAATAGTTATCATCACAGATGTGACACACAAGCCGGAGTGGAAAGCAGAACGTTTTACCACAAGGAGGAGAGCCTTCACTCATCATCTGGTGGTATTTCTGTTATGTAGATTCTCAACATGACACCTGGATTTTTCAGTGCTTCAATTCAGAATTTTACACACACACACACACACACACGCACACACACACACACACACTGTATGTTTATGAAGTGCAGTGCAAATGTATGGCATTATCACCCCATGAAGTCAGGTATGAGCCTCAAGTGTGACCTAGGACATCAGACCAACATTGAATCTATCCTGTAGATGCTTCACTGTGAGAAAATCTTGCAAAGAAATTTCCAACATGCAAAGAAATTCTAGTGGAAATTATGGCAGAAACCGAGAGAACAGAACATAGAATTTTAATACTAACATGTTAGGACAAGAAAAAAATAAGCATTTTTTTTAGTTGGCATTGCTTTAAGCTTTTTCAGAATTTTAGTGTCACTTTCTTCATTTCTTTTTACTTTCTCCATATTTAAGAAGACAAAGATGACATGGAGAAGAGAAATTAAAATAATTATCTGAATAAAAATTAGATCTGAGAATTAAGGAGTTGGTGTTGCCTGTCTAAAAATGGAAAGGGGATCTAGTATTTAAAGCAATTTTACAAGGAAGCTATAGACCAGTTAAATATGAATATGTGCAAATGAGCAGGAAAACATTTTAACGCCCTATGAAGAGAGATGATTATGCAGGTCTGATTAAACCAGGAATCAATAGGTACTGCCTGTGCTGTTGATCCATTAAAAGTTGAAACATTGACATTGGAAATGAAAGTTTTAAATTATTTTTTCTTTGAGGTGACTTTGACTACCATTCTATTTTAGGCCAATTATTTTGAACTTCTTGTTAATATTAATTAATATATACAGAAAAATTTCGCCTCATTTCCTTAAAAGATGATAGGTCACATTTCTATAACTAGAATTTTTATATATTACCACACTATACCTGTTCTGGAGAATAAGAAATTTCTTTTCCCATATTTTGTTTATCCGTTCTGATTCCTTCCTAAACCTGTAATAAATTTATAGATAGTTAAATTTTGTACTAGCTACAAATGAGTAGTTATGAATCATTATTTCCAGTACCTTTGTGTCAACATTTTTTCATTCTCTAAACTTTTCTTTAACATTTCTATTTCCTTCTCCAAAATATGTTTCTCTTCAACCTTTCAATAGAAAATACATCACAAAGTTAATTACATGAACAATACACCCTGTTTCTCCATAAATCTGAAGTATTTCTTTGAGTATGTCAGGGTTACACCCCAGAATCATATTATGGAGGCAATCATGTCCTCTGACTCTTCATAAAACTAATTCTCGAAGATGGCGGCATAGGTAAACACCTATATCAATAAATGCAGAAAAAGCATTTGACAAAATCCAACACCCATTTTTATTAAAAACTCTTAGCAAATTGGGAATAGAGAGAGCATATCTCACATGATAATGACCATATATGAAAAACCTACAGCAAACATCATACTCAATGGACAAAAACTAAAACCATTTCCCCTAAGAACAGGAACATGACAGGGATGACCACTTTCACCACTCTTATTCAACATATGTAGGACTGGAAGTCCTAGTCCTTCAGACAAGAAGAAGAAATAAAAGGCATCCAAATTGGAAAGAAGGAAGTAAAACTCTTATTATGATATTGTACATAGAAAACCCTAAAGACTCCACCAAAAAACTATTAGATTTAATAAATGAAGTTGGCAATGTAGCAGGATACAAAATCAACACCCCAAAATCAATGGCTTTTTTATACTCCAATAATGAATTCTCAGAATGAGAAACTAAACAAGCAATCTTATTTACCATTGCAACAAAAAAATTAAATACTTAGGAATAAACTTAACCAAGGAGGCAAAAGACCTATATTAAAAAAACTACAGGACATTGAAAAAAGAGATAGAAGAAGATATAAATAAGTGGATGAATATACTGTGTTCATGGACTGGTAGAATCAACATCATTAAAATGTCCATACTACCCAAGGCAATCTATAGATTCAATGTGATCCCTATTAAAATACCAACAGCATATTTTACAGATCTAGAACAAATAATCCAAAAAATGTATATGTAATCAAAAAGACCCAAAATAGCTGCAGCAATCTTGAGAAAGAAGAACAAAGTTGGAGGGATCACAATACCAGATTTCAAGTTATACTATTAAGCCACTGCAATCAAAACTGCCTGGTACTGGCACAAGAACAGGCATATAGATCAATGGAACAGAACAGAGAACCCAGAAATCAACCCAAGTCATTACTCTCAATTAACATTTGACAAAGGAGGCAAGAGCATACAATGGATTCAAGACAGTCTCTTCAATAAACGGTGTTGAGAAAATTGGACAGATATATGCAAAAAAATGAAACTAGACCACCAACTTACACCATGCATAAGAATAAACTCAAAATGGATAAAAGACTTAAATGTAAGTTGTGAAACCAGAAAAACCCTAGAAGAAACCATAGGCAGCAAAATTTCAGACACCCCTCACAGCAATATGTTTACAGATACATCTCCTAGGGCAAAGAAAACTAAGGAGAGAATAAACAAATGGAACTACATCAAAATAAAAAGCTTCTGGCCCAGCCAAGGTGGCTCAGTGAATGAGCATAGAACTATGAACCAGGAAGTCACGGTTCAATTCCCAGTCAGGGCACATGCCTGGGTTGTAGGCTCTATCTCCAGTAGGGAATGTGCAGGAGGCAGCCAATCAATGATTCACTCTCATCATTGATTTTTCTATCTCTCCTCTCTTCCCCTCTGAAATCAATAAAAATATTTAAAACAAACAAAAAAACAACAACACAAACAATAAAAAGTTTCTGCATAGCAAAATAAACTATCAACAAAACCAAAAGGGAGAACATATTTGGCAATGATACATCTGATAAAGGATTAATATCCAAAATATGTAAAGAACTCATATAACTTAACAGAAGGAAGACAAACAATCCAATTAAAAATGGGCAAAGTACCTAAATAGACACTTATCCAAAGAGGGCATGCAGATGGCCAAGAGACATATGAAAAATGCTCAAATTCACTGATTGTCAGAGAGATGCAAAGTAAAATGACAATGAGGTGTCACCTCAGACCTATCAGAATGGCTACCATCAACAAATCAATCAATGACAAGTGTTGGTGAGGATGTGGAGAAAAGGGAACCCTACTACACTGTAAGTGGGAATGCAGACTGGTACAGCCATTATAGAAAACAGTATGGAGTTTCCTCAAAAAATTAAATATGGAACTGCCACATATCCTAAGAAGCAAGAAACACCAATCAGAAAGAATGTATGCACCAGTATGTTCACAGCAGCACAATTCACAATAGCAAAGATCTGGAAACAGCCCAAGTGCCCATCAGTAGATGAGTGGATAAAAAAGTTGTGGTACATTTACACCATGGATTACTATGCAACAGTAAAAAAGAATATCTTACCCTTTGAGACAGCATGGAGGGACTTGGAGAGTATCATGCTAAGTGAAATTAGTCAGTCAGAGAAAGATAAGTATCACATGATCTCACTCATATGTGGAAAGTCACAAAATAAACTGATGAATGGAATGGATCCAGAGATATGGAAGCATGGAAGAGTGTGTGGAATCTTGGAGAGAAGTGGGAGGAGGGGGGACTGGAAGGTAACCAACCAAGGTCCTTGTATGCATATATGCATGGCCCATGGACACAGACAATGAGGTGGTAAGGACCTGGGTGGGGAATGGGAGAAGGCTGGTAGGGGTCAATGCGGAAATAGTGGAACTTTCTACAAGAAAGAATTATTTAAAAAAATAATTTACAGGGAATCAACAGTTAGAGTAGAGGATTCAGAGAATCAAATCAATGATTTGGAATATGAGGAAGCAAAAAACACCCAAACAAAAGAGGAAAAAGAAAAAAGAATCTAAAAATATGAAGATAGCATAAGGAACCTCTGGGACAACTTCAGGCATACCAACATTTGCATTATGGGGGGGTGCCAGAGAGGAAGAGAGAGAGAGAGAGAGAGAGAGCAAGAAAATCTATTTGAAGAAATAATGACAGAAAACTTCCCCTACCCGATGAAAGAAATAGACTTACAAGTCCAGGAAGCACAGAGAACCCCAAACAAGAGGAACCCAAAGAGGCCCACACCAGGACACATCATAATTAAAATGCCAAGGATTAAAGACAAAGAGAGAATCTAAAAAGAAGCAAGAGAAAAGCAGTTAGTTACCTACAAGGGAGTACCCATATGACTGTCAGCTGATTTCTCAAACAGAAACTTTGAAGGCCAGAAGGGAGTGGCAAGAAATATTCAAAGTAGTGAATAGCAAAGTCTTACAACCAAGATTACTCTACCCAGCAAAGATCTCATTTAGAATTGAGGGTCAGATAAAGAGCTTCACAAACAGGAAAAAGCTAAAGGAGTTCATCACCACAAACCCAGTATTATATGAAATGTTGAAGGGAATTCTTTAAAAAGAGGAAGAAGAGAAGGAGGAGGAGGAGGAGGAGGAGGAGAGGAAGAAGAAGAGATAAAAATATGACTAAAATTACAACAAATACATATCTATCAACAATTGAACCTAAAAATAAAAATAAGTGAACAAGTAATCTAATAAACAAACTGGTGAGTAAAATAGAGTCAGAGGCATGGAACAGACTGATGAATCTCAGAGGGAAGTGGGTAGGGGGGTCAGGAGGAGATTAACCAAAGATCTTACCTATGGACACAGGCAGTAGGATGATGAAGGTCTGGAGTGGGGTGGGAACTGGATGGAGGGGGGCAATGAGGGGGAAAAGGGGGACATCTGTAATATTCTCAATAACGAAGATTTTTTTTAAAGAGGAAAAACAACAAACAAAACTAATTCTCCATCAAAGTCATTGCTACTTTTTAAGAATAGCCAGCATCAATATGAAGAATAATTAGTGTAATAATAATGGTCATAATAGTCATATTATACCTGGTCCACTGAGTATTTTAGATGATACTCAGGTTGAATTTTCACCTCTTCATCTTCATGTGTCTCAATAGATATGTCAGGTGCAACCTGGAAAGGAAATAAACCAAGGTAAATATAGTGTGGGACGAAGTAGATTTACAGTTGTGAATACATGAAACAGAGTTTATTCTTGTGTTATTATTTATTAATGTTTGTATTACTTTCCATACAAACTCTAAACCTACCTTTGCCCTACCCTGTATAACATTTCAAATTAATGCATAAAGATGTGGATTCTCTGCAGCTTAGAGAAAGGAAACTGAGACTTAAATATGTCAACCAGAGTCCCACAGGGATCTTCTCTGCCTTATCCAATTTATAAAGTTCAGTGTTTATATATTGCACTAGAGGCCTGGTGCACGAATTTGTGCAGGTGGGTTCCCTTGGGGTGTCCTGTGGGGATCAGGCTGAAACCAGCAGTCCAATGCTGCCTGCTGCTCCTGCCTGCCACTCCTACTCATCCCAGCCCCACTGCGCCTGCCTCGGGCTCATGCTCAGTCAGTCCCAATTGGGAGAGGCTCGCACCCCAGCAACAGCAGCACTCCCCAGCCATAAGCCCTGCATCTGGCGCCTATCCCGAGGAGCGGGGGGTGGGACACGATTGGCAATCTGGGTGAGCGGTGGGATCCCCTCACCGGCCTGGGATTCAGACCCGTGCTGCTGACGTTTGTGCAGTTTGTCAGGATCCACTTGTCGGCTGATTTTATATCGTTTCTTTCTTGTGGAGCATCTAGGGAGGAGAAGTGGTAGCGGTGCCCAAGGCCAACTTCCAGGAGACCTGCTGCACTGTCAAGATCATGCCAGCAGTGCCGGTCCATCAGTGCCTGGCCCGTTCTCTGGAGATTGGACCTGCAGGTCTACTGAGAGAGTGAGTGGCTGCTGTTGGGTTGGTAGGCCACCGGGATGGGTCCATCAGCTGAGCAGCACTCCTGCTGTGGGAGCACACTGACCACCAGGGGGCAGCTCTTGCATTGAGTGTCTGCCCCCTCATGGTCAGTGCGCATCATAGCAACCGGTCGATTGGTTGTTTGGTCGCTTAGGCATATATATATATTTGCAATTGGGCAACTATGGTCCATTAAGACCAACTTTCCCACTATAGTTTTTTTAAAAATACATTACTCTGTCATTATATAGTGATCAAATTTTACCATTATATCTTTTAAAAATGAAATGGGCAGTTATTACTTGTGAAGACACAAGCTTTAAAACAATCTTTTATTTTAGATGATACTCAGGGTGAATTTTTGTTACTCTCTCTGATGATGAGAAGAGTAGATGGCAGTGAGAAAATGTACTGCATATAACAATCTGCTTGGTTAGTTATTGCTGTATTCCAAAACAATAGACAGAAAAAGTGCCCCTTATTGCCACCACTAACTTCTCTAGTGGATTCTGTGACCCAAAAGTACCTTGATCTGTTGCCCATCTCCATAGGGTAGGCTCGGCCAAGTGGCATCTGGAGTCAGGTATGGGAGTAGGAGTCAGAGAGTCTTACAGAATAAAATAAAAGGGACCTCAAGCTCCCTCAAGCAATCAGAGGTGGAAGCTGAGAAGAGAGCTAGAGGAGGAGAAAATGGCTAAGCAAGACCACAGAGCTAGAGATGTGAATATGTGGTGAAGCTGCAGCTGACCATTTGCCAGGGGTGATGTGCAATATTTAATTTGAAATAGCATCTTCGTGATATAAACTGTCCCTGTCAGTTAACCTTCTTCAACCTCCTCAAACTTACAAATGCAAAGTTGTCATGTGAGTGGATGCTTTTAGTAGAAATCACAGGACTGGATTGAATTCAGCATCTAATTAAACAAAGTGTGAACTAGGATGGCAAGTGGGGCACAATGAGACTCAGAATGTGCTTTAGTTCAGTGGGAGGAGCCCATTCACAGCGACAACCACCACGATACCATGGCATCTGCAGACACCAGAGGACACACTCTAGGCTACCGCAAAGCACAAAATTGGTTTGACCTGAATTTATTTGTATCTGAAGGGACAGAGAGAACACAGCTGACATCAGCTACCACATATAAAAATAAAATTTTTAATTGCAGCCATAAAAAACTATAATTGGGTGCCTACTCTGTGTCAGACACTTCACATACACTAAGCTATTGACTTCTTCATTCATATTGCCTTAGATTTTTAAATGATAATGTATGCACATATTTAAAAAAAAAACTGCAAATAGAATAGTATACATGAACATATAACTCTTACTTCCCAGAAGCTAAGGTATATTGTTTTCTTGTTTTTTAGTTTTTCTCATTGTTATCATTATAAATAAACTAGAGGCCCGGTGCACGAATTCATGCACCAGTGGGATCCCTTGGCCTGACCTGCGGTGATCGGGCCAAAGCCAGCTCTCTGACATCCCCTGAAGGGTCCCAGATTGCGAGAGGGCGCAAGCCAGGCTGAGGGACCCCACTGATGAACGATCGGGGCCAGGGAGGGACTGTGGGAGGGCTCCAGGGCATGTCAGGCCCATCTCACCCAGTCCCAATTGACTGGACCCCAGCAGCAAGCTAACCTACTGGTTGGAGTGTCTGCCCCCTGGTGGTCAGTGCGCATGATAGTAACTGGTCGAACAGTCAAACAAACAGTCAGACACTTAGCATATTAGGCTTTTATTATATAGGATAATAGCCTTTATTGATTTGGGCTCCCCACAAATAAAGATGAAGATTTTAGAGCATTCATATTACCTTCCACCTTCTCCCCCACCTGCTTGTTGTTGCTTTTATAATGATTTTGATATATATAAACTTGTATACTTGATATATTAACTCCTCCCTGTGAAAATGGAAATTTATTTAGACTTTTATGTTTTCCAACATATTCACTCACCTAATTTCCAAGTTTTTAGAAGGAATGTTATTTTTATATTGTCAATGTCTATAAGATTGTTCTCTAACTATAAGTAAATCCTCCATGCTTTATCTACACATTGACTCTTAAAAACTGAAATCTAGTAAATAATATTAACAGTGTGTTTATGCAAATACCACTTATTACAGGCCTAAGTAATTGAAACTATCCATAGAGAAGGAAGTGTAAACCTGTTACTAAACTTTGCCGCTGAAAAAAGTCTCTTCCAAGTGTTAGTTTAATGTTTCAACTTTTATTTTTTTCTAGCTTCCCTGACTTCTGAGTCATACCTAGTTTCTCCCTTTTATTGTGTCCAAATCATCCTGCATATCTTTTTTTCTTTTCATACTTAAGTTTTTAGCTGAATATAAGAATCAGGGTTCAAACCTTTTTTTTTCCTTTTGAATACTTTGTTTTATTTTCTTGTAGCAACCACTGTTTAACTTTCCTCATAATTTATGTCTGCTATTTTACATTATTTCTGAGACTTTTTCCCACTTTAATTAATTAGATCTTCAGCTGTGTCAATTTTATTATTCACCCTGCCCATTGCTATTTTAAAAAATTTGTTACCTTCAATAAATTTTTTTTTCCCTCAGATTTTTTTTTGTTTTTCGTAGCAGCCTGTCCTGCTTAATGGATAAAAGTTTCTCTTGAATGTTTTCCAAAATGTATTTATTTTTAAAGGTTGTATCTGTTTCCTAAATTAACTGTTTCCTACAGGGCTAATGGCTTTGTTTATTTTCTTTGTTCTTTAACTCACTAAATATTTGCTGAATTCCTACTTTGTGCTAGGAAACATTTGAAGCACTGAAGATACAATAGAAAAGAAAACAGGGCTGAAGCAGAGAAAATATATTTGAGAGGAATTATGAAAGAGATAGAATTTAGGGCACTTTTTGAGTGAGAAGAGAACTGCCTATAATTTCTTATATGAGCAACTAGATGGAGAATGGTACTATTCACTATGATAAGAAAAAATAATAGAAATAGGGACAATTTTGTGTGCTAGTTCTCTCTCTCTCTCTCTCTCTCTCTCTCTCTCTCTCCTTTTCTTCTCCTCCTCCTCCTGCTCCTCCTCCTTCCCCCCTCCTCCTCCCCCCCTCCTCTTCCTCCTTCACCTTTTATTAAGGAAGAATTTGCTAAATGTAGTTTCAGACACAGTTTGAGGTACCCATGGCACAATCAAATAAAAACCCACAATAGGCAATTGGGACAAGGGCCTGGAATTTTTGAATGAGGTCAGTTCTAGAGATAGAATTAGGAGTCGCCAGCTAAAGATTAGAATAAGGGCATTCATGAAATTTATAGAAATGGAAAAGCATAAGGTCATGGACAGAAGGCTGTGCCTGGGCACAGCTGATCTTTAGTTCTGATTCATCCCTGGCTGATAGATTTCTCAGGAATGGCTTAATCCTGAACCTGGGCCCTAACCCGTTACTCTTACTGAGTTCTGTAAACTCTAACTCCTACTCCATCAGTCCCTACAGTCCTGGGAGCTCTTTGGTGATCCTAGAACGACCCCAATAATTTTCCCCTTAGTTTTCTACACTGTATCTCAAACTTCCTAGAGGAAACTGCCACCTACCACCACCAGTATAGTGACTGTCTTTCCAAGGCTCACATGACAGGAAGCTAATCAAACAGAAAGTCTAAGGCACAACAACACCAATTTGACAAAAACAACTAGAAGTCTTTGTTATCATTAGCTTCCTTGGCTTCAAAAACCTGGGGGTCACCAAGGTCCCTGAAGGCATGCACTTTTGGGGGTCATACCACCTATTTCTTCTCAAATAAAGGGCATGATCCACCTCAAATGCCTCTCTCCCAGGGCACAGGCTGAGAGTGAGTTCACTGCCTTCTGGTTAACATGAGCCTAGGAAATCACTGGGGAAAGGGCCACGAGCTTTGGAGGGCATTTGCCAGTATGGTAACAGAGAAAAAAATAACTCAAATTTGAAAAATTAATCCATGGAAAGTTAGAAAAACAAGTTGGTAAAACAAAATAAGCTTCCATGTAGAAAGACATTTATATTTATTTATTTCACTATGTCCAAAGTCATATCAGTAATTGAAAGTTTATAAAAAACAACTCTGTGTTTAAATTCACATATAGTAAAAAAATTTTAAGGCTCCCTTTTCCTGACTCTCATAAAATGATGGCTTCTACGACAGAGATAAGACTGTGCTAAAGCATATTTTCTGTAAAGCAAACAATCATTCAATCTCTCCAACAGACAATACTCTTGACAGTGATAATGACAAAGATAGCTTCTCTTTTCAGGGGAAAAAAAAAAAGCACCACAGTAGACGAGAGTGTTTGCTCTCTAGTTTGAGTTGAACTTTCAGCTTTGCTATAGCGTGTTATATTGAATACTGGCTCTGTCCACATTAAACTGTCATTTTGTTTTGTCAGCTGCTGACATTCCACTTTCTCTGGAATACACATGCTGGTCTGTATGTGGCTACTGCACTGACAGGTACAAATATTGGATTGCTGAACAATAGCTAGAGGTGAACATGAATGGTAATATCAATATGAAAGTAGATAGCTTCCTAAGTAGGAAAATGTAAATTAACAATTATAAAGGTAATCAAAAGTTGTGATTAGAAATAATTTCTTACAAATATTTCTCACTTTCTCTTAAATTTATATATATTTAGAACTAAAAATTCATAAAATTAAGAAATGACATTTCTTTATAACAGAAGTTATAATTCTTAAATTTGTTTCCCATTTTAAGCACTTAACACTGTTTTAAAAGAAAACATTTCATAAATATAATCATATAAATTAGGAATGAACAGCCAAGGTTTATTGTAACAGAAGTACAATGATGCATATTAACTAACACAGAGCAACCATATTCCTTATCATGTCTTCTTTCTCTTTTTCCCTGTCAATGAAAGAGTCATTACATCCTGTCATTTCTTCTAATTTCCACAAACATACCTCTTCTGAAACGTTGACCATTCTTTCTGGCCTTAATGCCTCTTTCTCCTTTAAGTCATCAATTATATTACTATCAAAACAATCTTTCTAATGCATTCTGAAGGTGATCTTCTGTCTCTAAAACTTAATCTTGACTTTTAATTAACATATTTTTTTCTTTTCAATTCCTAAGCAAACAACTCTTTTTGAACACCAGTAATGTGCCAGTGCATGGTGGTTAGTGGGAGGAGGGAGTGACAAAGCCACATGAAGAGAGGAGAACTAGCCTCACATCCTTATAATCTGGAGAGAAGAGACTTGAAAATTAGGAACATTGAGACTAAAACATAAGGCTTTATGCAAGCGAGCACTAATCATTGTGTAGACAAGAAGTCAAAACAAAATATCTATCTACATATAACACTAGTAAATTTGCTTCTAACAAGAACATTAAGCTAGAGAACTTCTTAAAAAATATGACAAGACTTTCCTCATTTGATGTGCTTCAAGGGTGCTACTACTCCCTGTCTGCCCAGGGCCTCAGAAACATTTTGGCAGGTGACTGAGCTATGAAGCCCTATGGAATCCAGGTTGATCCAGGCCATATGCAAACTTCAGGCATATCTTCTCAAAGGCCTGGAAGCCCACCTAAGTCATTGTGGGGCTTGGCCTCTTCACCTGGCTCCAGATTATCCTAGACTTTATGTTCACTGTGGGAAATCAGTATATAGAAGCAGCTTCACATCTATGAAATTATTCAATATAAAAATGTGTAATCAGAACACCTCCATGATGGAAATGTCCCTATTAAAGATTATGAAGCCATTGTTTATAACAGCAAGGGAAGAGAAACAATATTTCAGGAAGGTACCGTACATTGATAGAAATTGGTTAACTCAATTGTGCTACTTCTATGGAGTGAAATACTGCACATGAGTGATTATATATATTCAATGGTGTTGAATGAAGTCCCCCATATCTTGTTGTATGTGCAAATCTTCATCAAGTTTTGTCTGAAAGGATGTTTACAAAGGATTTTTAATGATTATCTCAAGGTGGCAGATTCTTTCTTACTTTATTTTGTATAAGTATAAATCTGTTTTATATAACAAATTCAGATTTCTGGCTTTCACATAGGATGAAAAAAAATGCCATTCCAAGACTAACAACAAGAAAAATTCAGATACACTACAAAATGGCAACTTTTCTTGAACCTATCAGAGAATTGAAGTCACAACCAGGTGACCTGCATTCCAGAGGAGCGAGCCTTTCCAAGGGGAGTTATGACACATGAAGAGTCTTACCTACAGCAGAAGCAGTACCATCCCAGTAGCAACACAAGCAGATACAAAAAACAAGCTAAAATATAAAGAACTACTGAAGAGCATTATGGGTTAGGAGAGCAGTTTGAAGTAGCTGGGGGCACATGCTTATAGAAGAGTTCATGCTCACAGCTTTATTCACGGTTTCTTACAAGATGCTCATGAGAAAAACTGAGGGCAGGGCAGGACACTTATGATGGTGCAGGCTTGTGGAGGGGATCAGCTGCTGCTAAGAGAAAAGTATCCTCCCAAGCCCTTTTATCCCAGGAAACAAAAGACTTAAGTTCCTGGAAGAGGGGAAGCAAACCCTCTGGCCAATCAGACTCAAAGAAGGTGATCAGTGGAGAAGTGTTGGGCACCAAGCCCTATCCCCTTCACAAAAGGCTGGGGAAAGCATCAGAGCTCTTGCTTACATAGCACAGATGAACACATATGACAAGGGCGAAATAAAAGAAACACTTTCCTCCTCTGGGTGAGGGGTTGGTGATTGTCTTATGCCTTAGAGACTGTGCTAATACCAAGTGGAGTTTCCTAGAATTGCAGCAGGGATAGGAACACCTAACCAAGGTCAAGTTTAGGCATAAGGCAGAGGTAGACTGCCACAGGGAAGAGGGACAGGAATCCTGAGAAAGATCACCTCTAAGGGCCAAGCATATAGCACTTTCCAGAGACCGTCTTTCGATTAGAATAAGGAAAAAACCATCTCTCCCCTCACTTATGAAGTACTAGGCAATAGCAGTCTATTACCAAGGGAGGAATAGATACATAAAGAGAGAACCACTCTATGGCACAGGTGGACAGGTTCTGCTGAAAGCTAAGGGTGGAACAGCACACACTCTCACTCTAAACACATGCCTATCACAAAAGGAATATCTAGGCTGTGGTCCACTAGAATGAACCACAGCAATAACCAAACTCAACTCAACCCAACATCTGGCTATATGGCTCAGTTCTTTATAGCCTGATATAAGAAGAGGCATGCCACCCTGGTTGGATGGCTCAGTTGGTCGGAGCATCATCTTGTGCACCAAAAAGGTTGTGGGTTTGATTCTGGACAGACACACACCTAGGCTATGGGTTTGAGCCCTGGTTGGGGAGCAGGTGAGAGTCAACTTATCAATGTTTTTCTCTCACATAGATTTTTTTGTCTCTATAATCAATAAACATATCCTCGGGTGGGGATAAAAAAGAAAAAAAAGAAGAGGCATGCCATTTCCAGGTATGAACGCTATTTACTTCAGTCTCTACTAGTCTACACATGATGTCAGGCATTCAAAAAAATTATGAAACACACAAAAAAGCAAGGAGAGAAGAACCTACTGTCAGGAGACAAAGCAATCAACAAAAACAGATTCAAAGATGACCCAGATTTTGGAACTATGAGATGGGGACTTTAAAATAACTATAATTCAAATGTTCAAGAACCTAGACCCAGGGTGAATAACATGCATGATACATAATAGATAGGGAATTTCAGCATAGAGATGGAAAACATAAGAGTCAAATGGATCCCAGCCAGTGTTGCTCAGTGGTTGAGCATCGACCTATGAACCAGGAAGTCATGGTTCAATTCCTGGTTAGGGCACATGCCCAGGTTGTAGGCTTGGCACACGGGAAGCAGCTGATCAATGATTCTCTCTCATTATTGATGTTTTTACCTCTCTCTCCCTCTCCCTTCTCTTTGAAATCAATAAAAATATATTTAAAAAATAATAATAAACAAAAAACAATGCAATGGAAAAAAAAGTCAAATGGAAATACTAGAAGTAAAAAAGACAATACCAAAAATGAAATATTTATTAGACTCATCAGTAGATTCAAAATTTCTTTGTAATACTCATCAGTAGACTCAATACAGCTGAGGAAAACAATCAGTGAATTTGAAGGTAAGTCAACAGAAATTCCCCAAACTGAAACAAAGAGGAAAACAAAATTCAGAATTACTAAGCAGAACATCCATGAGTTGTGGGACAATATCAAATAGTCGAACATAGGTGTACTTGGAGTCTCAGAAGGAGAAGGGAGAGAGAATGGGGCAAAAGAGATAATGGTCTAATTAATTGAAATAATGGTCAAAGGCTAATAAAAGATGTCAAACCACAAATTCCAGAATTTCAAAGTTCCCTCAGAAAAGAGAGAGAAACAACGAACACCCAAAGAACATTATAATTTAACTCTTGAAAAGCAAAGATAAAATTTTAAAGGCATTCCAAAGTAAAAGACACATTAGAGAAACTAAGTGAAAATTTACAGATTTTTTTTGTCAAAAACTATGCAAGACAAAAAGACAATGGAATTACATCTTCAAAGCATTAAAATAAAAATGTCAATCCAGACTTCTACACTTGGAATAGTTCTATCAAAAACAAAGACAAAATAAATTTTTTTTCAGACAAACAAAAGTTGAGAGAATTCATTGCCAGCAGATCTGTACTATAAGAACTTGGGGAAAAAAAGTTTTTCGGGAAGGAGGAATATAATACTACATGGAAACTTAGGTCTACATAAAGAAATGGAAGATCCAGAAATGGCTTAAATGAAGATATCAAATGCAAATCTTGCTGTAATAAATTATATCAGTTATTGTTACATGAAAATATCTACAGGGTGTCCCCCCAAAATGTATATATACTTATCATACATTATTAATTCCAATGGGTTAAATCTGAAAAGAAAGAAACATCAATTGAGCTATCAGCTGTTAACGTGTATCTACATCTTTATTATTAAACTTTACAATTTTGTTTACATATGAAACTTTACAATTTTGAAGGGTACAATGGGTCAGGAACTTAAAAAGCTGTACTTTTGTTGGGGAAACATTAGAAAGACTATGCAAAGGCATTTAAATCAAGACCAATGGACTTGCTTATGTGAATTTCATAGTGACTTTCTGGAGAGTATTCTATTAACACTCTCTTTATTGCTGAGACAAAACTATTTGGTGGGAGATTTCAAAAGGTACCTAGGATGGTACTGACTTCTTATTAATCTCTTATCAACCAGCTGCTTGGGTGCCTTAATCTGAAATCTTTCTTGTTTTCCTAATACTTACTCTTCTAGCTCTTCCAATGGTGGTATAAGAATCTGAAATTGTGTATTGAAATCTTTCTAAGTTTAATATAAAAATTACCTTTAAAATGTGCTTATGACTTATTTAATGTAAACCAGATAGAAATGCTACATATTTTAATCAAAATCCACTTGCAGATTCTCAACTAGAGAAACAGACAACCAGAATTGCACTCTAGGTTGCCTAGACACATGCTCACCAATTCTGGTGGCATAAAACCAAATATGGGTTTACCATATACTCTCAACCATCAGATTAACTGGACTCCATAACATGGGTTGTAGGTAACTTGTCTTTCGATTCTTGATATTTATATATATTTATATATTCAACAAAGGAATGAATCCCCACTTAATATTGATGAAGAGGATCCTCAATCTATTTTCAAGGGTTTTAAAAGCCTAAATAAAAGTGTATTTTAATTCTGTAAGGGTTGCACAAGCTCACAAAACTTAAGAACTCTTTAGATTTGGCTAGCACTAAATCAATTCAGTGATATATCATTGATTAAATTTGAGCAGATATGAAAGTTATGGTAGGAGTAATATATAATACATGAGTAAATTTGAAAAAAACAAATAACTTGTTTTTGTTAATCCTCACTTGAGGATATATTTTTCCATTGATTTTTAGAAAGAGCAGAAGGAAGGGAAGAGAGAGGGGGGGAGAAAGAGAGAGAGAGAGAGAGAGAGGGAGAAACATGAATGTGAGAGAGACACATTGATCAGTTGCCTCCTGCATGGGCCCCAACCAGGTTGGGGATCGAATCTGCAACCCAGGTACATGCACTTGACTAGGAATCAAACCTGAGACACTTGGGTGCACGAGCTGATACTCAAACGATTAAGCCACATAGGACAGGGTCAATTAACTTTTTTGTTTCATTTAAGGTTTTCTTGATGAACAAGAAGAGATTACACTGAGTAGAAGAAAACAAAGGGTATCAAATGAGGAAAAGTTTAAATACCACCCTCCATGAAAATACATTCCTGAAAAAAATTGATATGTATTGTAATTTACATAAACGTCCTTAGGGTTTGAGGAGAAAGCTGGGACCTGGAGACCCTAGGCCTGAAGACATCGGGGCTGGGGAAACTAACAAGTTGCTAGTGTTGGATCCAAAAAGGGTAGATGACAGTCCAATGCCAGTGTCCAAAAGGGTGTGGGTACCTTGCGCTTGATTCTGGCCTTGAGCGTCAGTAGTGAAGCAGTTCTATAATATAACTCATAGCACCAAACAACAGAATCAATCATGGCAATTAGGATGAGTGACAGCAATTCAAAGTGTTCAGTCCTCTGGGAGTAAGACCCAAGTCTGGGCAGTGTCAGGACTCTGGCCAAATGACTTGGTGTTCAAGACTGGCCTCAACTCCCAATGGGGACTGGAGAGAAGACCACAGCTGAAACCAGGCAGATAAAATGAAGCAACACCAAGCAGTCGGGGGTAAGATGGCTGCTTTGTGTGCTCCCAAAAGTCAAGGATGATATTACATGTGGTCAGGACCTACCATCTCACCCCATGACTGAAAATGTCTAAGGAAGACTAGAAATTGATGCAAACCTCAGATTTATCTTTTCCTGGTTTTTATGGTAATATCTTAGGATTTAAGTTAAATGATACTGAAATATAAACAAAATTTTATAATCATCCTCCAACAAATATACAAGAAGAGACAAAGCATAAAACCCCTCAAGTGATTTTAGCAATAAAATTTATTTGTGCAACAAGTATTAAATATTATTTTCACTAAAATATTTTTAGTTGCAAATATTTTATTTTCCAAATACAAATGGAAAGTATTCAATTTGTCATCACACTATTCAGAATAAAATGCTGTAGGAGCTGGTGCCATTTTGGGGCTCAGCCCATCTGGTTTTCCAGATGACCCAATTAATTTATAATCCCTTAAATATGCTGTAGAAAGTAAAAGCCCCCTTTCGGTTGAATTTTAAATAGGAGATTTTCTATTTCAGTTCTCTGAGAACAGAATCTAAAGTTGAACTCATTTTAACGGTAAATGAAAATTTTGATTTCAAAATAAAGCAAATAATTGTAGTACTGGTATATTACTTCATTTACCTCTATATTTTAAAGTTATTCATAATATGAGATTGAGATACAGCATAAGGGGAATTCTGTGTCAACATAATCTATCAAAATACAGTAAATATTCTTTGACAGCATCTGAAGACCATGCACGTGTCCAGAATGGTTCTATCGCTGTATTGCGGCACCACCCCCTGGGGCCAGATCAACAATGAGCAAAATGCTGACTTTGCCACAATGCTCTGTGGAACTATTAAGTGTCTGCTTTATCCAACCAAGCCACAGGAAAAAAGAATGAAACAATGAACAGGTTATATTATTTTCTTCTCAGGTGGCATTTATTTTAAACTTCATGTGCAATTTAGTCAAATAAACAGGTTGTAGAGGAAAGGAATGGGAAGTTTCAGAAAGAAAGATTTTCCCTTCACCCAAATAGCCTATGATATATATACCTTTAATAATAATAATAATTCTATATCCTATAATAATAACTTTTTAAAAAAATACTAGCCTGAAGGGTGACTATGGTCACAATTGCAAAACTATTGAAAAAAAAATATTTCACCTAACAACTCTGGAATGAAAAGAATCATGTTCTAGAGTTTTAATTAAAGTCTCGTATCAAGTACAAATTGCTTTGTGTTGCATGCACTTTAAGAATGGGAACATAACTGACCTTGTCCCATGTCCCATTTCCCACAAAGAAGGGTCCTACTGCTTTCTGCGGATCTGAGCACACACCATATGTTCCGCCAGCATAGACCAGGTTACCCCACGGACGCTCAGAAATCTTCCAGGGAAGCATTCAATGGGTGCAACCTCAATTAACGAATTACCCTGGCCGGGGGGTGGGGTAGGGGGACCTGGAAATCCAATTTAACCTTGTTCTGTGAAACATTAATATTTGAAATGCTTTACAGATATCAAAAAATAAACTTTGCACAAAACGCTGTCCAAATACAAATTTTAAGTTGTGAAATCGTTCATAAATAGAAATCAGACAGCAATGTTCATATCGCGTTTTTCAGACTGGCTAAACACTCAGTTTATCACTGTGTACTCCAGAGTGAAACATGTGTGCTGTTCCCACCGAATGACACAGATTTCAAAAAATAAGTATGATTAATTGGATAAGTTAAATGACTGATTTAAAAGTTCCTGCAGCAAGCTCTCCGTTTGATCCTTTACACATGGTAGTATTATAAAACCTTTAAAGATCATGTTTAAGGTGTACAACTACCTCAATATAATAAAATAATTAAAAGAGAGAAACAGAAAAATTCTAACCAGAGTGCCTATAGTTAACCTATGGTGAAGAATAGACCACATGGGAAGGTGATATAAGGGGGCCCTTATAATAACAGAATTATTATTAACAACAAAAGTACATATGCTAGTAATAACGGTGAACTAGAAAACTACATTACGCTGTAAAATCAAGTTAATTAATAGAAAGATGGAATACCAGGTTACGTCATCTCTCCCCTCCCCCAGTCCAATTTTCACTTATTGTTACACATTAACTTCAGAGTCTATCCAGCTAACAAAACGTCATCTCTCCCCTCCCCCAGTCCAATTTTCACTTATTACACATTAACTTCAGAGTCTATCCAGCTAACAAAATGTACTATTATGCGTTGGCAACAGCAAGATAACCGTAATAGCGGTAGGAAGGATAAACTGTTACCCTACGAGAAAATCCTATTGAAATGACATCTTCTGAGAGATCCTGTCTACCTTTGTCTCTCCTTTATTGTGTATGTTCTGTGAGAACAGGCAGTATTCCTGTCCCTTGTGGCTGCGATTTTGGAAACTCCGTTTTGATCTGTAAATTGAGGAGTTTCTAAACTGGAATTCTAGGACTGACTTACAGCCCTGGGCTTGCTGTGGGAATGGGGGCAGCTCCCCCTGCTGCTGTCATCTTGGGCTCCAGGACCCGTCACTCTGTCCAGTTGCTAACTCTGCTGGGCAGCCCTGTCCACATTCATCTCAGAGCCTTGACGCACAGAGCCGGCCCTTCGGCTTGATTTCTGGCAGCTGGCAGAGCCTTCTGGAACAGGATATGGGCTTGACCACAGGCTTACTAAGTCCAAGGCATGGACTAGAGCCCCTCACCCAGTATGGCTGGTCTTCCTGCCCAGTCAGCAGGCAGCACCACCTACTCAGGCAGGGTTCTCTCTTGTTTGTGTCTTTGTTTTGTTGTTCTTTTGTGAATCAAAAATAAAAGCTTCCCAAGACCTGGATTCTAAAAATCTTACTTCTAGAACCCAAACACGGGCCAGTCATGTGCCAAATTTCCCCCCAAATGTCATTCTCCTCCTTGAGAAATTACAGTAGTTTCCAGTTGACTAGCCTTCCTACAAAGTGAAAGTATTTTTAGAAGACAATGCTTTTTCTCAACCCCTGGCCTCTCTCTACCTGTTGTCTCACTCCTCCGCTGGCTACGAGCAGTGAGCCATCTGCCTGGGAGTTGGCATGAGATGCCCAGATCTTTCTGTGCCCAGTGGAGCAAGGACGACACAGGCACAGGGTTCTGCTCAGCCCCTCCGTGCCTTGCGTGTTAGGGAGGCAGCTCTGCCCCCTGTGGGAGCAGGAGGAAGGACATGGGAACATGTGCAGAAAAAAACTGAGTATGGGAATCAAACATGCAGGCGGAGAGACTCTTCCTGAAGTGCTGTGCGCTGGCTAGGTGACTCACCGAGTGACTTCTAAGTTTCCGGAGAGCCCATGTGGAGAAGGAGCCTTGACCAGTTACACAATTCACAGTGCTCACAGGAAGGATCAATTGCTCAGAGAAAGACAACCGGTCCCATAACTAAGGGCAGAAGAAAGTTCCCCAAAAGACCACATAAAGGGAGGCATTGTGTAATGCCAGGAGCAGTGCCTCAGCAACGTCCACAGAACAAGCCCACGTCGAACTGAACATCACAGAGCTACTTCTGGACATGCCCTTTATGTAGATGAACTGTACTACCGCATACCCAGCAAAAGCAATTCTGATCATTGGGGAAGGAGGCTGTGCAAACAGATGGCAATAGCAGCTAATTCTTGCATGCACGGCTCTGATAGTGTGAGCCAGTCCCAGGTGTCTATTTAGAATACTACGAGCAAGCACTCTGAATACTTGCTTGTCCTTGAGGGAAGCTTCGTTAAGCTTCTGATAGTTATTGGGCAGTAATGAGTTAGAGATTATACAGCCTAGAAAATGCGTGGCATATAGACTCTCCAAATCTTGCTAATTTAATAGAGATCTACGAAGCCTTACTGACTAAGTTAAATAAGCCATTGAGCTGGGGATAGCGGTGGCATCTTCTTGGGTAAGTTAAGGGACCTAACAAAGACATACTGGTGCTGAGAAAAGCACCCAGAGCCCCTGCCCAGATGTGTGCAGGGAGTCAGGAGAATCAGGTGTGTTGAGACTGGCGACCTTGTTGATGCTGGGTGTGAGGTATGGCTGCGGTTTCGCTATTGCTAACAGCACAGGAGCCCCTGTGCAGAAGAAGGTGTCACAGGACGTGGCCACTGGAGCAGTTCTTACCTCATGGTGCTTTTGCTTTAAAGACTTCCTTGAAGTCTTCCCTCTTTTTGTCTTAGACCCTGAAGTGGTGGGAAAAGAAGATGGCTTGATCCTGTGTTGTGAGGGCCATGGCGAAAACGTGAGCTCTTTCCCCTTCAATGATCTTGAGCTCTGGCACACAAAAAGAACCAACTCTGTTATTCTCACTTCCTTCTTTGGATTCGTGTCCCTTTATTTTCCTCCCTTGCCCTGAGCTGAAGTAGCAGAGTGAAAGTGTTCCGTCCCAAAGGGCCTGGATCTGTTCTTGCTCCCAGTCCTGCAATCCCCCTCCAGGCCTAATTTAACTTGCAAATTAATGTTAGTGTACAAAGAATAACATACCTTCAGATCAATGGTTTCTGGAGTCACCTGGAAAAGGAGTGGGGTATGGTGGTAGCTTGAGGATTGTATCTTAGTAAGAAGGCAGGGGAATAGAAGGTAGGAGTGAAGGGACAGGAAGTGGAGACAAGCCATTGAGCCTGAGCATCAGTACGCCAGGATGACACCTTTCACTTATGCCAGGCTCGCTTTCTCCACTGCTTACACTGAAGTCTCCTGGCCTCCCATTCACACTTCTTGCCTCACTGATAAGCATCTTCTCTTTCAAACTCAAGATGCCAAAACAAGAGAAGCACAGAATAAAAGAAAAAAAAAACTTAAATGCAAACCTTGCCACTTACGATGTCCCACTTTTTTCTCATTTCCATTTCTTCTTTATGTTTACTAACCTGTGAAATGAAAGGCCCATGTCATTTGGTATTGTTTGCAAAGATTAAAAGGGAGAATTTTCTATAAAACTACCTTTAGTAATGAAAGAGTAGCATCCTAAACCATGTGACTGCCAAAACTATTATGGGAAAATAAGTTACAATGTTGAATATGATTTAGAAGAGAAAATAAATTTGTACCTAGGAAGAAAAGCATTTTAAAAAGTGAACAGAAATAGACAAAATTGGAAGTATTTATAATCATTAGCATTTATCCATGGCTTTAAGCATAATAGAGATTATAGAGAAACATGCACTGTTTGCTGGTGTGGTAATAATTTGTTTCCTATGTTATTAAACTAGCTATAGAGCTCAGGCCTTATACAATTTTTTTGAGAAAATTCAGATAATTTAATAGTCAAACTTCAATAATGTAATGAAAGTAATTTTATTTGTTTTAATTATTATTCTTTTAAATCCTCACCTGAGGATATGTTTATTGATTTTAGAGAGAGAGGGATGGGGAGAGAGAGAGAGAAAAAAATATTGATGAGAGAGAGAAACATGGGTGAGTTACCTCCCATGTGCACCATGACCGGGGATCAAACCCGAAACTTAGGTATGTGCCCTGACCAGGAATTGAGCCTGCAACCTGTAGTTGTAGGGGATGATGTTCCAATCAACCGAGTCATCCGGCCGGGCAATATGAATGCAATTTTAATTCAGAAAGTCTAGAGACCCTCATTTAGTAGTTTGCAAAACTAAAGCATTGAGTTAACTTAATGGAATTTTAAGGTTGTTGCAGAAGTATCTGCAATTCTACATGAATGAATTTAGCACCAAACAAACACACCTTTGTGTGCTTGCATCCAACTGTGATGAGCCCATGAATGCCGAGTTGGTGGAGGCCCTTTGTGCTGAACATGATACCAACCAAAATGAAATGGATGAAAACAAGAAACTAGGGGAATGGGTAGCCTCTGTAAAATCAACCGAGAGGAAGAACCCTAAAAAGTGGCTGGTTGCAGTTGTGTGGTGGTTAAGGACTTTGGCAAACAGTCTCAGGCGAAGGATGTCATTGAGGTGTACTTTCACACAAGAAATGAATACATAAACTTGGATTTTGTTTCTCAAAAAAAAAAGAAGAAGAAGTCAATTTTAATTTCTAGGCATTAAAGGCATTTTATTAATATTTTTTAAAATTGAGGTGTAATTGACACATAACCTTGCATTAATTGTTGTACATCAATATTTGTATTTATTGAAAAATCATCACCACAAAAAGTCTAGTTAATATCGATCACTACACAGTTATAATTTTTTTCCTGTAGGAACTTTTAAGATCTACTCTCTTAGCAACTTTCAAATATATAATACAGTGGGGATGCTTTACATCCTCATGACTTATTTATCTTATAACTTTAAGTTCATACCTTTGATTACCTTTTCCCGTTTAGCCCACCCTCACCTCCCACCTCTGGCTACCATCAATCTCTGTATTTATGAGTTTGGTTTTTTGTTTTTATTTTAGATTACACACAAAGTGAGATCATATAGTATTTGTCTTCCTCTGACATTTCACTTTGCATAATTTCCTCAAAGTCCATCCATGTTGTCACAAATGTCAAAAGATATATTATTAATGCATGCTTCAATAATACAAGTTTTAATAATATGAATTTGTAAGTATTGCCAGTGATCTAAATCTGAGTAATCTTATTATGAAAGTAAACAATGATGAAAAACACCTCTAACCATTAATTTCATTGGTGTCTAAACATCAGCTATAATATATTTTCAAAGATATTTCTTCCCTCATGGACACAGACAATAGGATGGTGAAGGCCTGGGGTTGGTGAGTGCTAGAAGGGGCCAATGGGGGGGATATGTAATACTTTCAGCAATAAAGATTTTATAAAAACTATCTCTTCCCTATTGATAGATCAGAATTCAATAAAATGTAACTCTGTCTCATGACATCTTGGGGTCTGGGAAGATAGTAACTGATGTCTGTGAAGAACTGTGTTAGTTTATCTCAGTGGGTTTAAATTCAAGGCTAATGTTATAATTAACTTCCATGATAATGGTTTAAAAATAAATCCTAAAAAAAAAATAGAAAGCTGAAGGCATTACACTTCTTGATGTCAAACCATATTATAAAGCACAGTAATTAAAACAGTATTTCTCAGTGGTTAGAGTGTTGGCCAGAGAACTGAAGGATGACTTAATACATGAATTTGGCAATGTAGCAGGATACAAAATTAACCCCAAGAAATCTGAGGCATTTCTATACACCAATAGTGAACTTTCAGAAAGAGAGATTATAAAAACAATCCCATTTACCATCGCACCAAAAAAATTAAGATACCTAGGAATAAACTTAACTAAAGAGGTAAAAGACCTCTACTCAGAAAACTACAGGACATTGAAAAAAGAGATAGAGGAAGACATAAACAGATGGAAGAACATACCGTGTTCATGGATTGGTAGAATCAACATCATTAAAATGTCCATACTACCCAAAGCAATCTATAAATTCAACGCACTTCCCATTAAAATACCAACGGCATACTTCACAGATCTAGAACGAACTCTCCAAAAATTCATCTGGAATAAAAAAAGACCCCGAATAGCTGCAGCAATCCTGAGAAAGAACAAAGTAGGTGGGATCTCAATACCAGATATCAAGCTGTATTACAAAGCCACTGTTCTCAAAACTGCCTGGTACTGGCACAAGAACAGACATATAGATCAATGGAATAGAATAGAGACCCCAGAAATCAGCCCGAACCAATATGCTCAATTAATATTTGACAAAGGAGGCAAGAACATACAATGGAGCCAAGGTAGTCTCTTCAATAAATGGTGTTGGGAAAATTGGACAGATATATGCAAGAAAATGAAACTAGACCACCAACTTACACCATACACAAGAATAAACTCAAAATGGATAAAGGACTTAAATGTACGACAGGAAACCATAAAAATTCTAGAAGAATCCAAAGGCAACAAAATCTCAGACATATGCCAAAGCAATTTCTTCACTGATACAGCTCCTAGGGCAGTTGAAACTAAAGAGAAAATGAACAAATGGGACTACATCAAAATAAAAAGCTTCTGCACAGCAAAAGAAACCATCAACAAAACAACAAGAAAACCCACTGCGTGGGAAAACATATTTGCCAACGTCATATCTGATAAGGGCCTAATCTCCAAAATTTATAGGGAACTCATACAACTTAACAAAAAGAAGATAAACAATCCAATCAAAAAATGGGCAAAGGATCTAAATAGACACCTTTCAAAAGAGGACATTCAGAAAGCCAAGAGACATATGAAAACATGCTCAAAGTCACTAATCATCCGAGAGATGCAAATCAAAACAACAATGAGGTACCATCTCACACCTGTCAGAATGGCTATCATCAACAAATCAACAAACGACAAGTGCTGGAGAGGATGTGGAGAAAAAGGAACACTTGTGCACTGCTGGTGGGAATGCAGACTGGTGCAGCCACTATGGAAGACAGTATGGAGTTTCCTCAAAAAACTGGAAATGGAACTCCCATTTGACCCTGTGATCCCACTTCTAGGAATATATCCCAAGAAACCAGAAACACCAATCAGAAAGGATATGTGCACCCATATGTTCATAGCAGCACAATTCACCATAGCTAAGATCTGGAAACAGCCTAAGTGCCCATCAGTAGATGAATGGATTAGAAAACTGTGGTACATCTACACGATGGAATACTATGCTGCTGTAAAAAAGAAGGAACTCTTACCATTTGCAACAGCATGGATGGAACTGGAGAGCATTATGCTAAGTGAAATAAGCCAGTCAATGAAGGAAAAATACCACATGATCTCACTCATTCATGGATAATAAAGACCATTACAAACTTTTGAACAATAATAGATACAGAGGCAGAGCTGCCTCAAACTGATTGTCAAACTGCAGTGGGAAGGCCAGAGAGGGTTGGGGGGCAGAAGGGAGGGGAGTAAGAGATCAACCGAAGGACTTGTATGCATGCATACAAGCATAACCAATGGACATAAGACACTGGGGGGTAGGGGAGGCCAGGGGATTGTCAAGGGCGGAGGAAAAAGGACACATATGTAATACCCTTTGTAATACTTATAATATTTTTTT
>NW_005358043.1:2707443-2713128 GCF_000412655.1 Myotis brandtii | reverse complement strand
TCGACTCCCACAAAGGGTGGCCAGACTGTGGCTTAGGCCCACTCCCCAAGGGAGCAGGGAGCAGGTAGTAGGACATCCCCTAGGGCTCCCAGTATGTGATAGGGGGCAAGCTGGGCTGAGGGAACCCCCTCCCCAGTGCACAAATTTTTGTGCACCGGGCCCCTAGTCTACACCAATAAAAGACAAACATGCAAATTGACCATACCTTTGCTATGCCTTAAGCCACGCCCACCAGCCAATCAGAGCTACTATATGCAAATTAACAACTGTTGATACCACAAAAGAATTTAGTGAAATGTATTTTGTTTCTGAATATGAGAAAAACAGATCCCAATATGATTAAAGAAAAAAATTAAATGTCTAATGCTAAAGGGAAAACGAATAGTTCACAATAAACAGGTACAAAGACAAAAAATTAAAAATAGAACTACCATGTGACCCAGAAATTCCATTTCTGGGTATTTATCTAAAGGAATAAAAAAGCACTAACTTGAAAAGGTATGTGCACTACCATGTTCACTGAAGTATTAGTTACAATAGCCAAGATATAAGTAAGCTAAGTGTCCATCAATAGACAAATGGATAAAGATGATATGGTATATATATAATGGAATATTACTCAGCCATAAAAAAGAATGAACTCTTGCCATTTGTGACAACATGGATGAAATTTAAGGCCATTATGCCAAGTGAAATAAATCAGACAGAAAAAAAATCGCATATTATCTTATTTATAGTAAAATCTGAAAAGAAAACCAAAACCCCACACTTCATAGCCCAGCAGGCATGGCACAGTGGTTGAGTGTCTGCCTATGAGCCAGGAGGTCACAGTTCAATTACCTGTCAGGCTTGATCCCCGATGGGGAGCCTGCAAGAGGCAGCCAATCAATGATTCTCTCTCACCATTGATATTTCTATCTCCCCTGTCCCTTCCTCTCTGAAATCAATAAATATATTTAAAAAAACACATAAATGACCTCATAACCTCATAGATACAAGGAGCAGATTGGTGGTTGCCAGAGGCAAGGAATGGAGGGGCGAAATGGTGAGGGTGGTCAACAGGTACAAACTTCCAGTTATAAAACAAATGAAGTCCTGGGGATGTGAGGTTCAGCATGGTGATTATAGTTAACGACACTGTATTATATATTTAAAGTTGCTAAGAGAATAAATCTTAAAAGTTCTCATCATGAAACGAAGTTTATAACTGTATGGCGAATGATGTTAACGAAACTCATCCTGGTAATATTTTGCAATATATACATATATTGAATCATTTCGTTGTACACTTAAAATACAATGTTATATGACAATTATATTTAAAAGTAAAAGAATGCCACTAAGCGTAGGCATCTTAGGAAAATATATCATTTTTTCATATGCTTCCCTTAAAGCCAATCTAAGGATACAATTGCTCCATATTTTATTGCTTACCTATACTTTTTACTACCAGCTCTATGACGTTTAAAACGAGGCTTTAACTAGGCCAGAAAATAAACTGTATAGGCAAGCATGGAACAAAAACCCTTCAGTGAGAATGTTTTTTAAGTTTTACAAACTGACTCTGGTCCCTCTACCTTCTCCCACTCCTCCATCTGGGCGCAATCACAAACCTTCATTTCTGGAAAAAAGCACTCTGGCAAGAAACAAAGGAAGCCCAAGTAGCCACAAAGCCAGCCTCCCTCCCGGTGAATAACAGAATGCGTGGTGGGGGGCGAAGGGTGCCAAACAGTGACCTTGCTGGGCCCAACGGTATGCCATGGAAAGCTTGGTTGTAAGAGGAACCTTAAGCTTACTGCCTCCACTGAAAACATGGACCCCAAACTAGTTTTGAGGGGCTGAGGCTCTTATGCTGTTGTGGGGTTTGTGATAAAAGATCTTGCTGCTTGGCAACAAGCGGGTGCTCAACAAACTTCTAAACAACGAAATAAAAGGTGATTGGTTCCCCCGGGGGCAACAGAATAGCACCGGTTAACCACATACAGTTCAAATAAAGAGGAAAAGTGATTCAAAAACTATGGGGACTGTTCTTAATACAGGCACAAACTTCCTGATTGAGTAGTTTAATTTCTTGTCTAACATTGCTAACAAACGGGCAATATAACCTTTGCTTCCCACTCTATAATAGCACTTTCCATTTCAATGACAACATTTAGTTGTTTTCAGAAGCAACTCCTGGACTTTGGAAAGAAGAGGTGGGGTGGGGCAGAAGAGATTCACCAAGTATATGCAAATAATTAAGCCACTTTTTATATGCAGGTATTTAAAGGTAAAGAGTTCAAAATAACATATTTGTTAATACATGGTTTCTGTGACTAGCTAACCATCATTTTTTTTTCCTTTGCCTGCATTCACAAGTTGGTTTCATAGAAGGCTGTATTGTAGTCCGGGAGCATTGTTTTGCATTAATTTCTATGACAAGGAACCCAAAACACATGGTGCCGAGAGTAACAAAACAGAGTTAGGAAAACAGTCATGACTTGGCACAAAGTGTGACAAGCTGTAAAAAGAGGCATGTTTCAATATCTGAAGTGGTGTGGATTTCCTATGAACAACCTTTTCTCTTCTAAACAGTATCATATTCTTTTCAGGCACATTTAGAACGCAAGTCAAGCTGTGTTTTATTTTTGATTATAATAAACACAGTCAGTTTACTGTAACAAAGACATACTAGTGGTGATCAGTTGAAAGCCAAAGTACAACCCCATAAGCTGGGTGGGGGGTAGAATGGGGGAACCCGGGGGTGGGTAGTCAACTGATAAAATAAAAGACCAGCCGTCTGGAAAGTTCTCTTAAAAGGACATAAAAAGGCAGTGTTTTCTTATGAAACTAACACAGAATGCCAAAATATCTAACTTGGCTCTTTTTTTGTCACTTAGGGCAATTTGTAACTAAAAATAGAAAATCCTTCAAAATACTGGGCTCTCCATAATAAAATTTAAAAATTTCATACACTACTTTAAATTATAATACTATTTCTTATGTAAAACTCTTCTACATAGTAAGTATATTTGTTATAATACTTCTCAAATGATCATTTTAAAATGTTTATAATTATGCATGCACTTAGATTATTGATAAAGGCAAAACGAATAGTTCACAATAAACAGGTACAAAGACAGTTTATAAAACTCTCATGATTAAATTAAATTCCTGAATTCAAATTTATTAGGAAATAATGTAAATCACCTTACCATTTCTTGAACTAACACTTTTTCAGCATTAAGTTCAGCCTTTAATTTATCTCTACCGTCAGTTAACTGAAAGAGAAGAACATTACATTTTGATTATAAAAACAGACCACAAAAGAATTTAGTGAAATATATTTTGTTTCTGAATATGAGAAAAACAGATTCCAATATGATTAAAGAAAAAAATTAAATGTCTAATGCTAAGTGAAATAAGCCAATCATAGAAAGACAAATACCATATGATTTCACTTATATGTGGAATCTAATGAACAAAATAAACTAACAAATAAAATAGAAACAGATTCATAGCTGTCAGAGAGAAGAGGGTAGGAGGTCTAGGTGAGAAAGGTGAAGGAATTAAGAAAAAAACATACAACCTCATAGACAAATAACAGTATGATGATGACCAGAGGCACCCTCTCCAATCTGGGACCACTCAGGGGATGTCCGGCTGCTGATTTAGGCCAGATCAGTGCAGGTTTGAGGCTAAACCAGCAGTTGGACATTCCTCTTGCAATCCGGGACTGCTGGCTCCTAACCGCTCACCTGCCTGCCTGCCTGATCACCCCTAACCACTCTGCCTGCCAGCCTGATGCCCCTAACTGGTACATGACTTGGGATGGTGAACACACAACACAATATACATGATGTATTATAGAACTGTACACCTGAAAGCTATATAATTTTATTAACCAATATAACCCCCAAAAATTCAATAAAAAAGTAAATGCCTACAGATTACAATGTACTAATAACATATTACTCTCCCCTGCCGGCCTGATTGCCCCTAACTACCTCTGCTTCAGCCCCACCACTATGGCTGTGTCCAGAAGGACATCTGGAAGGTGGTCTGGACAATGTCCGGTCTAATTAGCATATTACCCTTTTATTAGTATAGATACTTTTATCATATAAGAAAGCAAAATATACACAGAAATTTTCAATTTACTTACAACCTTCTTCATCTCCAAAAATGTGATGTCAATACATAATAAAGCAAGTCTTAATTAGTCAAAAAGAGTGATTTACTCTTTCTATAACCCACTTCTTATTTTAGGTTTTTGTGAGATATATATATTAGAGGCCCGATGCACAAAATTCATGCAAGAGTAGGCCTTCCTTCCCCCAGCAGCCAGCACCCAGGACCCGGGCTTCCCTCACAGCCCTGGCTTCATCTGGAAGGTCGTCTGGAAGGACATTCAGAAGGACATATGGTCTAATTACCATATTATGCTATATATATATATATATCCACATTTCATACCAATTAAAAACAGCCAGTGTGGCTCAGTGGTTGAGTGTCAACCTATGAACCAGGAGGTCACGGTTCGATTACCGGTCCAAGCACATGCCCGGGTTGTGGGTTTGATCCCCAGTGTGGGGCATGCAGAAGGCAGCCAATCAATGATTCTCTCTCATCATTGATGCTTCTATCTCTCTCTCCTTCTCCATTCCTCTCTGAAATCAATCAAAATATATTTAAAAACAAAAAAGAAAGAGAGCAAGAAACATTGATGTGAGAGAGACACATAAATTCGTTGCCTCCCGCATGAGCCTGGACCGAGCCTGGGATCGAACCTGAAACCCTTCAGTGTGCAGGCTGACCACTGGTTTTGATATCCGTTCAAGTCAATTAATTCATATATTCACTAATTTAATAAACATGTAGGGGACACCCTTTAGATGCCTAACATTTTGTTTGGCTATGGAAGTATAAAAATGAGCTAGAGCAGATCCCTTTCCCTGCAGTAGCCAGTATGGTAGGAGAGTAATGTGAAATCACTATAGAACATAAAGACAAATGTTACATCAAATCTTCAGGTAGTCGAAAAGCATAAAAATCCACATAACACAGCAACCGTAATTATAATAAGGTCTGTTATTCCAGGTTTTAACTTTACAAGAGTAGTACCATCGACAAGGGTCTTGAAGAAGATGCAGAAATTCAACAAGCTGGAGAAGGAGGAAGGTGGAGGAAACAGCCAACAAAACAGCAGTGTAGACAGAGGGAAGCATCGAGTAAGGGAGGAATTGGGAAACCTTTGGTGTCATATGACTTAGGTGCTTACACAGAGGAATGGCAGGAAATGAAGGCAGAAGGAGATTCAGGGTGATGTTATGAGGGGCCTTGCTCGCCACAGTTAGGAGGGGAAGGCAGAATGATGTAATGAATAGTAGTTGGTTCAAGTCAAAGCTCTGCTTCTTACTTCTGTGTGAGTAAGTTAATTCTCCACTTTAAGCTTTAATTGTCTCATATAATAAAGAGTTATTGTGGGAGGAATTAGAGATAGCAAATATGAAAGTGCTTAGTTGTTGCTGATATTAAAAATCACTCAGTACATTTTAGGGTAGGCTGATTTTATACTGAAGGCGATAGGAAACCATTGAAGGTTTTAGCACATTAGATTAGGGTACTGGATAACTATGGCAGTAGAGAATGACCCTAGTCAAATTGACCCCTCTTTCTTCTTCCCTCCCTCCCCCCCCCCCTCCC
>NW_005358043.1:2694596-2707318 GCF_000412655.1 Myotis brandtii | reverse complement strand
CTCCCTCCCTCTCTCTCCTTTATCATTTCACCTCCAACCTTACCCGTGACCAGAGCCATGGCTGCCGAATCATCTTTTGAGTGCATCCCTTCCCATGATCCCCAATGTCACTGTCCTCCTTTTGTTTCAGGATCGTATAGTTTCCATGCTTTCTCCAAGTAACTCTTAACTCATCTCTCTCGCTCTGGATTTTCCTCCTTCCCATGTGTTTTCTTTAGGAAACACACATCGGATCCTGCCCCAATGTTCAGAGCCCCCCAGTGCACAAGGAAGGTCATTCAAACCTCTTGGAATGAATCATAATCCTCTACCAGGTGCCCTGCTCCCCAACACCCCTTATTCTCAGGTGCCCTTCAGCTATTGCAAACCACACACATTTACTTCCCTTTGGCATGTTTCTTACCCTGGCCACCTCCCCCTCATCCTTGCCTGGAATTCCAACCTCTCTTTCAGGAGTCAGCTCAGTGCCCTTCCTCCAACCTTCCCTGGCCCCGCACTCCTCAGGCTGGGCGTGCCCACTGTGCACTTGGTGCCACCTGCCTCCTGAAGCCAACCACACCCTGGGCCGTAATCTCTGACTGCTGGTCTGTCTCCCTCCCAGAAAGAAATTCTTATTGTGGCCACAGCTGGAATACAGATTCAGCTGTTGTTAGATTATTGGAACTAAAACAGTGAAGCTACATAATGGATAATTTTTAGCTCGGACAGGCGGTAAGAGGTCAGCCTTCCCAAGTTCAGTCCCGTTTTCAACTTGCATTTAATTGCAACCATGGCGAAAAAAGGGAGCACGTGACTTATCCAGAGGTTTCCGAGCTGCCCTTTCCATTCCTCCATTTCCTGCGTACCTCTTCCCCACACCCCACACCCCAACTTCCCCTCTTCCTACCCCACCACAAATTCTCACCACATGGTCTCCCCAGATTCCTGCCTCAGACCTAGCCATACCAAATCACAAACAGGCCCACAAACATCTCTCACTCATGATGTAATCACACTCTGATGTACCCAGCTCTTCTACCCTCTTACCTCCTGGAAAAATCAGCTCAAGTAAAAGAGTGTGAGACGGATGTGGAACTGTTTGCAAACCCTTCATAGAACCTTCCAGGCATCTCTTCTCTATGTGCAGACTTCTATTATAGTCCATATAGTCCTTATCTCTACGTGACAACTAGACGAAATAGCTTTGGGAAACGTTTAAATGAACTGGGACGGTTCCCTTGTAGATTCTTAAGTGACACTGTCAAGCTGAGATTTTATTTTCCACCTTAGAGCTTGATGCCGAGTTTAGACTTGTCTGTGTACAGACTCTGCTAGCTCTGTGAGAAGGGGATTTTGCCGCCACCACTGCAAACAGGGTGCAGCACAAGAACAGGAAAGCACTTTGTGAAAACGTATGGCAGATTCAGTTACCAGAGAAAACATCTCCCAAATCTGACCCGTCAGGGTGGCCATGTCTTTAAAATATAGTTTTTTTGAAATAATTTTACCTAAAACATAAGAATACCCTAAACTGCTGGAACCAGTTTGGCTCAGTGGATAGAGCGTCGGCCTGCGGACTGAAGGGTCCCGGGTTCGATTCCGGTCAGGGGCATGTGCCTTGGTTGCGGGCACATCCCCAGTGGGGGGTGTGCGGGAGGCAGCTGATCGATGTTTCTAGCTCTCTATCTCTCTCCCTTCTTCTCTGTGGAGAATCAATAAAATATATTTAAAAAAAAAAAAGAATACCCTAAACTGCAAAATCAGGTTGAAAACTGAACCTAAACGTAGGCCCATGAGCCCTGGAAATGGGGTTAATATGATCGAAGAACTGTTAATTTTGTCTAATTTTAATTAATTTTTAATTAGAAACTGATACTCGATTCAGTTCATAGAAAGCAGGTATGTTTATTTAGAATAATTCAGGGAGGTAAATCCACTTTTTCACCTGTAAATTCTGTAAATGTTATGGATTCTAAGTACATTCTCACGCTATGAAAGGCTCCAAGGGTATTTGTGAGTAAGTGTGCCACGCGCTGTGCTCAGCACTGGGACTGTGCCAGAGACCAAGAGCGCGCAGTCTCTGCCCTCGCGGGGCTAAGGTACCGCAGGGAAGACGGACCTCACAGAAAAGTGTTTCGGGGGCTGCAGTAGGGGCGGGACATTGGGCTAAGAAAGCACAAAGCAGAGCCCCTGGCCTGGGTCCTGCTGCATTGAGTGCACTAGGAAATCTTGATCTTTATGACACCAAAGAATTCCCTGTTCTAAATGCAAACTTCCTGGGTAACGTAAGCCCAGTTAATTCATGTACCGAAAAATGAACATAAACCACCATCTGACCTGAGAATCTGACTGCTCACTCTTAACAATATAATTTTTCCACAGACACATCTCTGCCCTCCCTGCCCTGTAAGTTTTCGATTCCTTACAATCAACAAGAGAGACTCTTAGTTATCCCAAATAAAAGGAGTATCTATACATTAATTCAATACCAAGACAGAATCCTTATTCATTACTAAGACCTTGCCCGAATAATGAGAAATCGACTTGACATCACAGGACAAGTGGGGCGCAGCGTTATTTCGCCAATTGGTCTTTTAGTTGTATTTTTGAAGTGGTTGTTCGAGGCAGCAAACTCCAGCGTTAACCTATGCCGCCATCTTGGTTTTTTCGGAAATCTTGATCTTTATGACACCAAAGAATTCCCTGTTCTAAATGCAAACTTCCTGGGTAACGTAAGCCCAGTTAATTCATGTACCGAAAAATGAACATAAACCACCATCTGACCTGAGAATCTGACTGCTCACTCTTAACAATATAATTTTTCCACAGACACATCTCTGCCCTCCCTGCCCTGTAAGTTTTCGATTCCTTACAATCAACAAGAGAGACTCTTAGTTATCCCAAATAAAAGGAGTATCTATACATTAATTCAATACCAAGACAGAATCCTTATTCATTACTAAGACCTTGCCCGAATAATGAGAAATCGACTTGACATCACAGGACAAGTGGGGCGCAGCGTTATTTCGCCAATTGGGCTGATATTTTAATTTAAAAGAGTCATTCATCAATGTAAAAAAGTTACAGTACCCTTTGAATGGTTTTCTGATCCTTTTCTACCGTCTCTTTCAGATTCATAATTTCATCTTCTATAAACAAAAAGAGAGAGAGACCAACCATGAAATTACAAGTTTATGCCCTGTATTCAAACTTCCTGCTTCCAGGCAGGCTGTACACCACTGGCAGGCATGGTGGACGCAAGTCCTAGCAGGACTGTGACCTTCACAACTGCCCTTGACACTCACAGCCTTCTTCCTGCTGTTAAGAAGGCTGGTCAGATAGGGATTAAGAACTAAGTTCAAGATCCAAGTGTGGCCGAGGGCTGAAAGCTTTTCATCAATACTCGCCATGGACACTTTTGCTGCTGGTCACAGCCTATACAAAGTGCTTCGGCAGGTGGCACGTTTTGACTCAGTCAGCACTACCAGGACCTAAAAGAGCACTATTACACCACATCAGAAGAAAAGCCAAACTACGTTGGCACAGTACAACTGTATATTTAAGAGATATGGTAATAGAAATGATTTTATCTATATTTTGTGACTTCTTTATTGCTTACTCGTTACCTTTCATACTGCAGATGAAGAGCAACATTATATAATTAATATAAATACAAAGATAACAGTCAGTGAAAAAAAACTGCTTAAAGCAATATAACTTTGGAGGTTAAAATGAAACTCTCACCAATGTTTATGGTATGTAAAAAAGGGGGGATACAAATGAACATTTGTACTGAAAATCTGTACCAAAAATTGAAGATAATTAAGTAGTAAGTCAGAGCATATATTTCTGAAGGGCTAACCCTGTTTCTCCACAAGCCATACCTCAATATGTATTTATAAGTTTTAAATTTTACATAACTAATTAAGCATAAGAAACTGAAATTGGCAAAGGTTTCTGTTTTATAACATTTCTAAGTAAAATAGAGCATGGATTAGCACATTTTTTCAAAGGTCAATGCTTGGCTTGAAAGAAAAAAACTTAGAAAAGCCCTGAGTTAAAATGACATGGCTCAGGAGTATAATTATAATATTTACATATATTCCCTGTCCCAAGCAAGAAATGCCATTTTAAATGAAAATCAAAGATGGCTATCAAACTGATCTTTCAAATGTAAATAACCAGACAAATGTGTGTTTGGAAAAGACAAACATAGCTATGAATTTTATAAAGTGCCCAATATATAGATTTCCCTTAAAAATGACTTTAAAATATTACCTAAAAATGCATTTTCTTTTAGATTGAGTTGGGCTACTTCTTCGAGTTCTGCAACGACTTGAAGCAGTCTCTCATTTTCCACTTTGTACTCCAAATGATCCTTCACTGAAGCTTTTTCAGGGTCGGCCTCTGTTGCCAAAGCTTCCTGAAAGATGGGGAATTCCATATTTGTAAGCAGGGAGCCAAGAATTTAAATATGCAGCACAAGACAAGACAGATACAGAAGAGCTATCATATAATTTTCTGAATTCTATTACACACTTACAATATGAATAGCAAAAAGGAAGGGGATTAAATAGAGCTTGCTGGAAGAAAGGCTGCAGTACATTCTGTACAAAGACCACAGCACATGGGGACATTTTATTGACAGGAATAATGCATATCATACTGTTTGTGTGCCCTCATCATTCAGGTCAATTCATTATGGAGGCTATGTCCGGGGAGGCAGCTGGGGCCCCTCACCCACATTTCCCCCTGTGTGTGTCTGAAGTGCTGTCTGCCTGTAACTAGGCAGGCTGGGGAGACCGTGGACGGGCAGCGGCAGGGGGTGGCAAAGTGCACCGTGAAGGAGGGAGGCTTGTTGCCTTTGTGGCATCTCTCAGTGTCAGCGCTGCCGGTGTCATGAGGAGCACATCACATGTCAAAGTGGTGACGTTTTCAGGCTGGGAGCCGCATGGAGTCCATCAGGCACTCGGATATCCACACAGTTGGTTTTCTGCTTGGTGGAGGAGCCACCCAGAGGCAATTCATATTCTGAACATTAACATGGCTTTGCATGCCTGTCACACTGGGGCTGTGCAGGCGTTTAATGCTATTGAAGACTTCGGTTTAAATCTCTATGCAAACAGTGATTACCTTGTAAGAAGGTTTCAGGATAACTTACAACAAAAGACTTTAAAGTTATAGTTTTAGTAAAGCAAACTCATTTACATTTTTATTATGTGAGTCTTTTGTTTAAACCTTGCCACGTCCATTATGGGAGAGGCTTTTTCTTACGCAATAGAAGCTTATTGGGACAGCGACTCTTCTTTTCTTCTTCTTCTTCTTGTCTTGTTTCAAAGCTATTGGAGACGTCTGAGTATACTCGCTTACGGCTGTCTACATTTTACTGCCACACGTTACTTTTAAAATTAAGATGTAATGGATTGGGGAAGCTGGTGCAGAACTTTATGCTTCATGGTGGTAAAATATTAACCTGATTATGCCATCTCAAACTATTAAAGAGTATGCTTACAGGTCATTATATTAGGCTAAAAGAGATAGAAGGTTCTACATGCCTTGCTTCAAAATCGATAGACACTAGAAATACTTTTGAACTTTGAAGTAATCTTTAGATGAATTCTAACCTATCTTTCCATAGCAATGTCATGGCTGCAGATACACAAGAATAAGGTTTCGCCTCAAAACCAAAATCATTCCTCCCAATGTGCTGCTTTCCTTTTGGAATTGTATTTTTACTTAACTTTAGAGATACCTGGGAGTAAATTATTAAAATAGTTTCAAAAAAATATTTTCCTCTGTGCTCATAATGGCCTAAAAGAAAAATAAGTGTGTATAATGTCTTGTATAACAATAATTTCTTACAAATCAAGCAACTTAGTGAAGTAGTTAGGTCAGAGTTAATATTTAAAATAATGTTAAGTTTTGCCTAAGCCCAATTACAAATCTTCATGAGTTTGATTCACCATTTCATTTAAATTATTTGAGCTTGATTCATTCTTAACTAAATATCTAATAGTTATGTTTTCTTATTAGCGCAGAAATCCAGTTATTAATGTCTTGTCCCACAGGGTTAAATTTGAAATGATTACAGAATATATTTACAGACTAAAAAGAAATTTATTGATTTATGGTCTAAAAGGGTTTTTAAATAACAAACAAGTAATATTTGCCTTGCTAGGCTTATGCATACGTTTCCTAACAGTGACAAAATACGAACATCCACAGTGGATTACATGAGTGCCGTTGCCATAAAATAAACAAGAACTATTTGAATTAATCAGGTGAAGTCTAAAATTTGTAACTGGCAGCAGCTAATACCTAAGTTCATTTTCTAAAAAATATTGTTTAAAAGTAGGAAACAAGGAAAACACATTTAACTCAGATTTATTTTCTCCACATAGCCATCTACAGCTCCTGTTCTTCTAAGGTTAACCTTTAGCTCTGTCCCCGCCATCTGTTCACTGTAGGAACTGCAAGTAATTAACTATTCAGACTCTCACAGCAATGAGGACACTCATTAGCAAAATGAACAAAGGGATAGTTCTGGGCTGCCACGGTCATCTGTTACACTCTGAGTGGCAGGTTTTGTGATGGTGCTCCTTCTACCATCTGCCCACACCACTAGTTTTGGTTTACTTAAATCATGGGACTTATTTAAAATATGCTGCATTAATAAACCAGGGCTAGGAAGATCTTTAAAAGGTGGTTAACTAGATGTTGCTAATTTAAAGCCATGCTTTAATAGATGAGAAATTGTGTGTGATTCATGACCATCTTGTAATTTTAAGTTTATAAAGGAACTTGCCAATTTAAAATGTTCCTATTATGTGAAAAGTAGGACTTCTGGTGGTGGCTTATGCACTATTTTGCTTGTAAACAGTCGCAAGATGTGCAGATTCACGGTTCCCAGGGTTTTTAATTCTCAACTATTCATAAAAGAATAGTTTCTGAAAACTGGTATACTCTAGTGCAGGGGTCCTCAAACTACGGCCCGTGGGCCACATGCAAATACAAATATTGTATTTGTTCCCGTTTTGTTTTCAGGGGTCCTCAAACTACGGCCCTCGGGCCACATGCAAATACAAATATTATATTTGTTCCCGTTTTGTTTTGTTACTTCCAAATTAAGATATGTGCAGTGTGCATAGGAATTTGTTCATAGTTTTTTTTTTAAACTATAGTCCGGCCCTCCAACGGTCTGAGGGACAGTGAACTGGCCCCCTGTTTAAAAAGTTTGAGGACCCCTGCTCTAGTGCCTTGCTACTCAAAGTGTAGTCCATGGACCAGGAGCCTAAGCATTACCTGGGAGCTTATTGGAAATGCAGAATCTCAGGCCCCAGCCCAGCCCGACTATCAGAAGCTGTATGTTAACAATTGCTGCAGGTGGTCCATATGCACAATGACGTCTGAGAAGTACTGTTTAGAGCACCGCATGTGCCTTCTCAGCAGTGTCCCTTCTGCCATGTTGGTGCCTCGATTCTGCAGGCTCCATGCACGCTACTTGGACATCTCAATTTGATGCTGGGGGTGGAGTACGTTCTGATGCATGCCCAGGCTGCATGACAGTCACAGAGCAAAGCAGGTGCTTTCCGATGAATGACAACCAGGAAAGTGGCATGCTGGGGCAGTGAAGCCCTGCAGAGCTGCCACTCTTGAATGACAGCTCTGTTTCAGAACTGTCAGCAACAAGCAGTTATGTTCACCTATGGGGGTGGAGTGGGTGCATGAGTGATGGCTGAACAGCTCATATGTGTTGGGGTAAGAAAAAAAAGGAAAGGTCTTTTCAAAGAAACTCAATTGCAATTAAAACACATATGTGGCCAGGTGGGGTGGCTCACTGGTTGAGCATCGACCTATGAACCAGGAGGTCAGGGTTAGATTCCCAGTCAGGGCATATGCCTGGGTCGCGGGTTCCATCCCCAGTGTGGGACATGCAGGTGGCAGCCGATCAATGATTCTCTCTCATCATTGATGTTTCTATCTCTCTACCTCTCTCTTCCTCTCTGAAATCAATAAAAAATATTTTTTCTTTATTGATTAAGGTATTACATATGTATCCATATCTTCCTATTGCCTCCCCTCCCCCCAGTCCTGCCCTCACCCTCACCCCCTGTTGTCTGCGTCCATTGGTTAGGCTTATATGCATGCATACAGGTTCTTTGGTTGATCTCTCCCCCTTACCCCCAACCTCCTCTACCTTCCCTCTGAGGTTTGAGCATCTGATTGACGCTTCTCTGTCTCTGGATCTGTTTTTGTTTATCGGTTTATGTTGTTCATTATAATACACAAATGAGTGAGATGATGTGATATTTATCTTTCTCTGACTGACTTATTTCACTTAGCATAATGCTCTCTAGATCCATCCATGCTGTTGCAAATGGTATGAGTTCCTTCCTTTTTTTCAGCAGTGTAGTATTCCATTATATAGATGTACCACAGTTTTTTAATAAAAATATATTTAAAAAAAACACATATGCACATGCACACATATCCATGTACATGCACAAATACCCCGACAAACTGGCCTGCTTTAGTTTTCAAGGGGATTTACCAACGTACAGCTTGGCAACCTGATAACTCTAAGGGCATGCAGTTAAGTCACAATGGTTTCCTACAGAACTAAACCTGAAAAGAAGCTCGGTCCTTGAATGAAGTTATTCTCAGGAAAATTCAACATTAAGGACGTGTGACCTGGAAAGAGGAGGCTTCTGAACTTGAAGAGCTTCCTTTTCTAATTTTCACTTTGTTATAAATATAAATTAAACTAGCTGTTTATTAAACTTTCACTTTTCACTCTTCTAAGGTCATAATACTACATTTTTGACAGATGTCTCTCAAAAACAGCCCTGGAGAGATATTAGGACTACTTATTAACTGTAAAGCTTTCTATGTGATTTGACTATCAGTAAGAATTAATTACAGTGTTTTCCCACTGTTTATTCAATTTGCTTGTTTCAAGTTTTTTTTTCAAGTTATTTCCATTGCTGCTTTGGAACTTTCTAATTGTTTCTCTAAATTCTGTTTTCCAAATCTATTTTCAGATCCTTGGCAACTCAAGCTTTTTTATACCACTAGAGGGAGCAGGTGTATAAGATGAAATTTTAAATAAAAAGATGTATCATCTAGAATTTAAGTGGCATGGAGTTTTAGGAAAGCTAGTTTTTAGAGGATTATTTGAAAAGTATTTTTCCAGAGAGTTATTTTCTATAGTATGTGATCTGTTTTTGTGGCATTTATTCCGTGTTCTTGAAATGCACACTAGTTCTGGTGAAGCTGAGAGAAACGTATGGACCCAGCTAATCAGATTTATCCCATCTTCCTCAAATCTGAGGGTGTTTACAGGAAAACGGATGTGGTCTCCTTGGGGGAAATTGCAGAGGATTAGCCAGCGTCTCTGGGATGCCAACCTGAGCCAAAGAACACCCTGCTGACAGGACAGCAGCGTGGAAACTCCCACCTCCTGTCCTCCTCACAAAGCCACCTCCATCCTTATCCAGGACATTCAGACAGACCGGGTAACCAGCTGCTAACACTTAGAGATGTAATCACTCCCAGTTAGACCTCATGTTTTAGTGGAATGAGTTCAGTTAGGAAGTTGGGACCTTATCAACAGTCCAGAGGCCTGTTCAGTGCATTTCATGGAATGCCAACCAGAAGGGCACATACACTCAGCACTTCCTCATAATGTTAACTAGAATTCATAGGCTTATCTTTTTTCAAAGAACTCAAAGCAATTCATATCCAGTACAACAGGTATCCTTCTCATCACTTTCTCTTAGCCAGGCAGGTATCACTTTCCAGTTCACAAATGGAAAATAAATGAATCAAAATGGCCTTGCCAATTGATGCTGCACTTCTTTGGCCAAGGCAAAACTAAAAGCCGAAACCCAAACAGGTTTTTTTTTAGCCTTTTATATTGAATAATTTTACCTAAAAAATAGGGGTATTATAGACCCATGAAAAGGTTCAGAAAAGTAAATGCAAAAACTGGATCTTCCTTCTCCTCCAAGGCCATCAGAACATGTAAAATGACTTAATATTCAATTTTATTAGATCTGTGTTAATAACAACACTACATTACTTAGAAGATAATAATTTTTTTGTTTGTAGAGCATAAATAATTCTAATTGATTAAACAAAGCAAACACTCCTTCACCAACCTGAGCCAGTTAGTAAATAAAATCCTTTAGAAGGATGCACATTCAATTCCTTGTCTCTTCTAACTTCAAAGTTTTAAGTGTGGAATTTAAGATTGTACTTAAAGGGACCACCAGCTCATAAGTGTTTCTTCCTAGTGATTTTACTTGTAACTTCTCATATTTTTATTAGTGTGTCAATATTTACATGTATATATACATGTGTAATATATTAATTATAATAATATACATTATAATAGAAATATACATTATCCTATATAATAAAAGGCTAATATGCAAATTGTTCCCTTGACCAGGAGTTTGACCAGGGGGTGGGGCCAGCCTTCCAACTGCCTGCGGCTCCTCCCACCGGCTGGCCCCGCCCCCAATTGCCCCTCCCCCGATTGGGGGCGGGGCTGGCCAGCCAACCTCCTGCATGCCCTCCCCATGGACAGACTGGCTCAATTGGCCCAGATTGGGGTGGGCTGGCTGGACCCCACCTGCGCACGAATTCATGCACTAGGCCTCTAGTAATAACATAATCATATACTAGTATATGTGTTTATACTTGAGGTCTGGTGCACAAAATTTGTACATGGCTAGGGTCCCTAGGCCTAGCCCTCCAGCAGCTGGCTTGGGCCTTCCTTTGTTCTGCACTGCCCCCTAGTGGTCAGCACACATCAGGGATCGGTCTCCCAGTCTAACTCTCGCGGGGACAATTTGTATATTAGGCTTTTATATATATAGATATATGGATATGTGTGTATAAAACAGCCTTTAATTCTTACTGTAGAGCACAGAGCTCCACTTCCTTCTGTAGGCTATGGATTCAGCTGGACCTTGGGCTCATATGCCATCTTTACCATTGACCAGCTGTGTGTCTAGTCACTAGACTCTAGTGGGAAGTTACTTAACCTCCCTGTCTCTGCTTCTGCATTTGTAAACTGATCTGTGAGATGAGAAGAGGTACCACTTTACTCCATTCCATGTTCTTTCCTCCTTTGTCAAATATTAATTGACCAAAAAGGCGGGTTTATTTCTCTGCTCTCTATTCTGTTCCATTGATCTATATGTCTGTTGTTATGCCAGTACCATGCTGTTTTGAGTACTATGGCTTTGTAGTATAGCTTAATTATCAGGTAGTGTGATACCTCCAACTTTGTTTTTCTTTCTCAAGACTACTGAGGCCATTCCGGGTTTTTCATGGTTCTGTATAAATTTTTGAAATTTTTGTTCTAGATCTGTGAGCTATGCCATTGGTATTTTAATAGCAATTGTGCTGAATTTGTATATTGCTTTGGATAGTATGGACATTTTAATGGTGTTAATTTTTCCTATCCATGAATATGGTATATGCTTTTGCTTATTTGTATCTTCCTCAATTTCTTTCTTCAGTATCTTATAATTTTCAAGTACAGATCTTTTACCTGCTTGGCTAAATTTATTCCTGGTACCTTTTTGTTGCTGTTGTTGTTGCAATAGTAAGTGAGATTGTTTTCTTAATTTCTCTCTGTAACAGTTTATTATTGATGTATAAAAATGCCACTGATTTCTTTTTTAAAAAATTCTTTATTGTTGAAAGTATTACATATGTCTCCTTTTCCCCCACTGACTTCTCCCAGCTCACTCCTGCCAATTTCTGAATATTAATTTTATATCTTACTACTTTTCCAAATTCATTTATTAGGTCTAATAATTTTTGGTGGAGTCTCAGTCTCTTCAATAAATGGTGTTGGAAAAATTAGACCAAATACATGCAAAAAAATGAAACTAGACCACCAACTTATACCAGACACAAGAATAAACTCAAATTGGACTAAAGACTGAAATATGTCACAAAACCATAAAAATCCTTGAAGAAACCATAGGCAGTAAAATCTCAGAAATTTCTCGTAGCAATATTTTTGAAGATATATCTCCTTAGGCAAGGGAAACAAAAGAAAAAAATAAACAAATAGGACTATATCAAACTAAAAAGCTTTTGTACAGAAGAAGAAACCATCAACAAAATGAAAAGAGATCCCACTGAATGGGAGACCATATTTACCAATGACACATCTGATAAGGGGGTTAATTTCCAAGATGTGTAAAAAACTTACACTACTCAACAAGACAAACAACCTCAAGAGGACAAACAACCAAATTAAAAAATGGGCAAAGGACCTGAATAGACACTTCTCCAAAGAGAACATACAGATGGCCAAGAGACATATGAAAAAATGCTCAACATCACTAATCATCAGAGAGATGCAAATTAAAAGCACAATACAGTGAGACATCTCCTCATGCCTGTCAGAATGGCTATCAATAAACCAACAAACAAGCACTGGCAAGAATGTGAAGAAAAGGGAACCCTCATACATTATTGGTGGGAATGCAGACTGGTGCAGCCACTGTGGAAAACAGTATGGTGTTTGCTCAAAAATTTTAAAATGGAATTGCCTTTTGATCCAGTGATCCCACTTCTGGAAATATATCCAAAGTAACCCAAAATACTAATTTGAAAGAATATATGTTCCCCTTATGTTCTTAGCAGCATTATTTAGTATAACTGGAGGCCTGGTGCATGAATTCGTGCATAGGTGGGGTCTGGCCAGCCCACCCTGA
>NW_005358043.1:2692460-2694539 GCF_000412655.1 Myotis brandtii | reverse complement strand
GCCAGCTGGCCCTGCCCCCCCCCTGGTCGAGGGGACAATTTGCATATTAGCCTTTTATTATATATGATAGCCAAGATATGACAACAGCCCAAGTGCCCAACAATAGATGAGTGGTTAGGAAAGTTGTGGTACATTTACTCAACAAAATACTACTTAGCCGTAAAAAAGAAAATCTTACCTTTTGTGACAGCATGGATGCACCAGAAGAGTATTATACTAAGTGAAATAAGCCAGTCAGAGAAAGACAAATACCAGATTATCTCACTTATATGTGGAATCTAATGAACAAAATAAAATGACGAACAAAATAGAAACAGAGGCACAGACACATGTAACAGAGTGACAGCTGTCAGAGAGGAAGGGGTTTGGGGGACTGGATGAAAGAAGGAGAAGGGATTAAGCAAAATATAACACATAGACACAGACAATAGTGTGGGGATAGCCAAAGGGAAAGGGGCTGGTGCAGGTGGAGGTGGGCAAAGGAGTATAGGAATTGGGACAGAAAGAGAGTTTGCTTGGGGCGATGGGTGCACAATGCAGTGTGCGGATGATGTTTTGTTGAGTTGTACACTTGAAGCCTTGTATGATTTTGTGAACCAAACTCATCCCAACAAATTCAATTGGAAAAAAAAAGAGGTACCACTAATGAGGCACCTAGCATGTGCTAGTTGATATTCAATAGATTGTTATTCCCCCAGCCTCTCTGCAAGCCTCTCCTACTCACCCAATCAGGTTCTTGCTCTTAGACAGAATAAAACCCCTCTATGGCTTGGGCTGTGGTTGAGCCAGGATAGCCCAGTGGCTCAGAGCTGACTTGAGATGAAAATGAATTCATCTTCAGGGTCCACACTTTCCACAGCCCTTAAAATTCTTCTCCTTGACAGAAGTCTAGGCTCTCTTTTTTGCTCTCTCTCTTTCCAGTTTGGTCCCATCAGTCTTTTGAGCAGTAAAACAGCTCCTGGCTCCCACTTCAACAGGAAGAACTGGGGGAAAACCCTCTGAGAAGTTTCCTTCTTGACATTTCTCCTTAAGGTCATCCTGTTCCAAGCTGGCTTCATGGAAGCCTCTGACTTGGGGAGATAGTTTTGTGACTTTCAAACTATCTGGTCTGTAAAAAAGGGTGGGAATCTTCAGAATTAAAACAAAAGTCTATTTACAGGCTCCTCTAGAGTGGGAACATTTTTTTTGCAGTGGAAGATAGGTTATTTTTAAAATATATTATTTTTAAAAATCGAGAACAAATTTACTGCTCTTATTTATAACTATTACGGCTTTTCTAGAATATGCCATTGAGCAGAAAAGGGTTGGACTGGCTTATGTTGTAGAGAGATGCCCAAGATACATTACTTGTATTTCCTTGATTCTTAATCTGAGCTTTTAGGTAGTTATAACTTGCCGAAACCGGTTTGGCTCAGTGGATAGAGCGTCGGCCTGTGGACTGAAAGGTCCCAGGTTCGATTCCGGTCAAGGGCATGTATCTGGGTTGCGGGCACATCCCCAGTAGGAGATGTGCAGGAGGCAGCTGATCGATGTTTCTAACTCTCTATCTCTCTCCCTTCCTGTCTGTAAAAAATCAATAAAATATATTAAAAAAAATAGATAGCTATAACTTTATTTACAGATGTTTAAATTATTTATTCTTTGCTTTGAAACTTACTTCATAATGTTCTACTTCTTCTTTTAATTTCTTAATCACTTCTTCCTGGTCCTTCAGCTTTAGTAACAAAATACTTAGTTTGTCAGTAGTTATGTCATGCATAGAAGTTCTCCCTTCTTCTCCCTCAAAGAATTGCTGCAGGGGGGAAGGGGAAGAAGCAGCATTAAAAATCAGACATCTAGCGCCACCAGAAACCATTTCATGTTTTATTTAAGTTACTGCCTTGTAAGTTATTTTATTTTTTTGTAATGTGTACACAATTTTTAGTAAAAATATTTATGTCGACTGATATGCTGAAGTATCGTGGACTATAGCAGAGTATTATTCTGGTCAGGGCATATACCCAGATTATGGGTTCAGTCAGGTGTGTATGGAAGGCAACCAATCGATTTTTCTCTCTCACATAGATATTTCTCTCTCTC
>NW_005358043.1:2687885-2692379 GCF_000412655.1 Myotis brandtii | reverse complement strand
CCCTCTCCCTCTCCCTCTCCCTAAAAACAATAAGCACATTGGGTGAGGATTTAAAAAAAAATTGCTCTATGTTATATAAAATACCAGTAGACTGAGAAGAGGAATATTTTGAGGTGGAATTAAGAGTCCAGCCAGGAACATAACACTGACATAGTCTACACAGCCACTAATAAAAAAAAATCAGTATATAAATATGCAGTAGACATAAAAAAGTAAAAACAATAATCTATATAGTAATAACTGCTTTTTTAATTAGGTGATTTTTAAAAAATCTTCTCCTGAGAATATTTTTTTCCATTGCTTTTCAGAGAGAGTGGAAGGGAGGGGAGGAGGGAGAGACAGAAACATCGATGTGAGAGAGACACATCAACTGGCTGCCTCCCACACTCGCCCCAACTGGGGGTGAGGAGCTAATCTGCAACCCAGGAATCGAACCTACAATCCTTCTGTGTGTGGGCTGATGCTCTAACTACTGACTAATACTGTCCAGGGCTAAATTGGGTAACTTTTAAAGAACAGAATTGATTATGTAACCTATTCTTCCCATTTATTCATAGCTAAGCCTACAAATAAAACACTTTGCAGAGGCCAAGACACATTACCCCACTAGTGCCCTGGGTGCTACAAAAGCATCTCAAATGCAACAAGTCCAAACACAGTTTACCATCTTCACTGTCATCCATTCTGTCTTCCCCCATTAACAGAAGCACAAGCCTGAAACCTATTTCTGTCATTTTAAGCCCCTCTACTTCCTCACCATTTTACCAAATCTATTCAGTCCACTCCTAAATGTCTCCTAAAGCCACCCTCTCCTTCCCTATCCCACTGCCTTGCTAGCCTGGGCTATTGTAATAGCCTGTTAACTTGCCTCCCTCCCTCCCCTTTTGTGCTCTCCAACCAATCTCCACACTGTGACCAAAATGATCTATCTAAAATGCAACTCTCTCCATCTCTAACAGGCTAAAATCCAACTCCCTTTGCACGGTGCACAAAATAGCACTGTTCACGATCTGCTGCCAGCTTACCTGGCCACTAACTCATGTTAGTCTTCTCTTCCCGCTCCCCCATCCAAACTGAGCATTTTACCAGTCCTGATACTCAGCATGCAAGTTCTCAGACACACCATGCTGCCAAGTCTCTATGCCCTTGCACTTGGAGATCCTACCCCACCCAACAATTTCTACTTGTCAATCAAACAGAATAGCATTAGAGTAGGCTAGCCTGAGTCTGCAGACCAGCTCTGCAGTCACTTAGTAGCTTTGTGACCCTGAACAAGTTTCTCAGACCTTCTTTATCTCAGTGTTATCACCTTACCTAATAATAGACAAACATGTAAATTGACCTTACCTTTGCTACACTAACTAGCCAATCAGGAGAGTATGCAAATTAACCCAACAAAGATGGTGGTTAATTTGTATACGTAGGCTCAAAGAGGCGGAGCGAAGCCGGACGGCCCCGGGGGCCGGAGCACTGAAGCCTGACGGCTCCGGGGCTGGCTCCTGCCGGAGCCCGGCCAGAGCGAAGGCCTGAATCCTGGGTGCCAGAGGCAAACCGGTGCCAGCAGCCAAGGGAAGGGAAGGCCTATTGCATGAATCTCTTCATGCAACAGGCCTCTAGTCTGTAATATTAATAGTACTTGAATCATTAAGAATTTTAAAAGGTCATGAAGAGTGTCTATAACACACTCAGCTCCCAGTAAGTATTATATCTTAGCATTTATGAATGTTGTTACTGTTTATTATTCCAAGCCAGATGTTACCTGCTCTGAGAAACCTTAACACCTCTCTCCTGCCCACTTGCCTTCCACCAATGTGTTCCGACAGGCTGGCTGAGTCATCTTCAAAACACTGCAGAAACCACCCCGGGGAGCTCATTTAAAATCCCACCAGGAGCTACTGCACAGCTCAGCCAGCCTGCCTTTTGGATGTGCCCGTTCTCTGTGGACTTCAGGACAGAGAGCGTCACAGTTCTTCAGAACAGAAAGTTTTACTTCTGACATTTCCTAAAGTAACTGTAAGGCCCAAACACATTGGGTTCATTTCTCTTTCTCTCCAAGAATGTTTCTGATGTGTTACTGGTGTTTATGGAACCATCTGGACTCAAGACAAGATGAGTGGAAAACAGTTCTATTTTTCCTTCCCACCTCTTCAAATCAGGTCTCCAGTCTCCTATCTCCTAACTCTTCAAAAAATTCTCAGGAATGTGCTCTGGCTTTTTTTTTTTTTTAACTTTTAGATAACAACAACAAAAAATTTATAAAGGAAATAAAGATAGGAAGAAAGCAAAAGCCAAAACAAAAACAAAAAACCCAAATCCCAATCCAGCCTACTCCTATCCATCAAAGCTCCTATCTCTCCCCAGCCCTGGCCTCTCTTACTCTTGGCAGCCTGTGGGAGATAAGGGGTTGAGCCTGGCTTTTCTAGTATCCAGAGATTTGGTTAAATCTAGATGTGACTGTGAAGGTATTTTTTTTAATATGACATAAACATTTAAATCAGTAGACTGAGTAAAGCAGATTACCTTCCATAATGTGGGTGGGCCTCATCCAATCAGTTTAAGGCCTTCAGAGAAAGACTGCGATCCCCAGGGAAAGAGGGGATGCTGTCAGCAGACTTGAGCTGTAACATCAACTCTTTTGTTAGTCTTTGGCCTGCTGGCATACCTTACAGATTTCAGATTTGTCAGCCCCTAGAATCACATGAGCCAATTCCTTACAATTTTCCTCTCTCTCTCTCCCATATCCTATTGGTTCTGTTTCTCTGGAGAATCCTAACTAACAATATCTACATTTAAAGACCCTAAATTCACACCTACACCTTCAATTCCAAGCCAAGACCACAGTGTTTATTTACTAGAGGCCTGGTGCACGAATTTCTTGCACTTGGGGTGGGGGTGGGGTTTCCCTCAGCCCAGCCTGTGCCCTCTCGCTGCCCAGGAGCCCTAACCGGCAGTCAGACATCCTTAGCACTGCTGCAGAGTCAGGAGAGGCTCCTACCACCACCTCTGTGCTTACCAGTCATGAGCCCGGCTCAGAGCTTCTGGCTGAGCAGGCTGGTGGGCCCCCGGGATGGGTCGGTCATCTGAGCAGCGCTTCTGCTGTGGGAGCACACTGACCACCAAGGGTCAGCTCCTGCATTGAGTGTCTGCCCCCTGATGGTCAGTGCATGTCATAGCAGCCAGTAGTTCCGCTGTTTGTTTGATTTCCACCGTTCGGTCGATTTGCATATTAGGCTTTTATTATATAGGAACTATCTGAAAGTCAATGTGCCCCCCTGAGGGGTCCTGGATTGTGAGAGGGAGCAGACCAGGCTGAGGGACCCCACTGGTGCATGATCAGGCCTGGGGAAGGACACAGGAGGTTGGCCAGCTGGGGAGGGGCCACGGGAGGGCTCCAGGGTGTATCTGGCCCATCTCGCTCAGTTCTGATTGGCCAGACCCCAGCAGCAAGCCAACCTACCAGTTGGAGGGTCTGCCCCTTGGTGGTCAGTGAACATCATAATGAGTTGAGTGACCTTAGCATATCATTAGCATATTATGCTTTGATTGGTTGAATGGATGACTGGACACAGCATATTAGGCTTTTATTATATAGGATTTGTAAAAATATTTTTATTGATTTCAGAGAGGAAGGGAGAGAGAGAGATAGAAACATCAATAATGAGAGAGAATAATTGATCGGCTGCCACCTGCATGCTCCACACTGGGGATCGAACTCACACACGGGCATATGCCCTAACCAGGAATTGAACGTGACCTCTTGATTCATAGGTCAACTCTCAACCACTGAGCCACATGGCTGGCCACAGTGTTTAGTATGGCCTATCTCCTTTCCATAGTAAACTGGCTCCTGTTATGCTCAATGCACTGATGGATGTATTTGTTAGAGTTCCCTTCATGTAACTGATCTCTTGACCACACTCTGCTACTGACAGTGTGGCTAGAATGCAGGAGAAGAGAAAAGAGGCATGAGCATATCTTTGGTCTTTTCATTCACAAAAGCAAGAATATTTATTTTGGACTTTAATTTCTTTGGTCTTTCAAGAAGAATTAACATTTATCTTTTAATTTTTCCATTGGCATTTGAAAATGAGAAGGGGTTAATAGTCCCATCTGGGGCATAACTGTCAGCTTTTGCTTATTACAATAATTTTGTGCTGTCTTTTGATATTATGGGCAAAACCTCTTTTAAAAAAATCTATATTGTTGAAAGTATTACAGATATCCCCCTTTCCTCCCCATTGCCTCCCTCCACCCAGTTCCAGCCCCACCACAGGCCTTCACCACCCTATTATCTGTGTCCATATGTAATGCATATCTATACATATACATATATCTACACTAATAAAAGAGAAACATGGTAATTAGCGTACGACCGCTACCCTTTTCATTGGCTAATCAGTGAGTATATGCAAATTAACTGTCAGCCAAGATGGCGGCCGGCAGCCAGGCACTGAAGCGAGCACGAGGCTTGCTTGCTGCAGACTCCAACATTCC
>NW_005358043.1:2658742-2686321 GCF_000412655.1 Myotis brandtii | reverse complement strand
ACCCCCTGAGGGGCCCCAGACTGAGAGAGGGCACAGGCCGGGCTGAGGGAATCTCCCCCCCGCCCCCCGCCGAGTGCATAAATTTTTGTGCACCGGGCCTCTAGTATATATATAAAAGCCTAATATGCTAAGTGTCTGACCGTTCAACCGTTTGACTGTTCGGTGAGTAGCTGTAATGTGCACTGACCATTAGGGGGCAGATGGATTCATGCACTGGTGGGCCCCCTTAGCCTGGCCTATGGGGATCGGGCTGAAACCAGCAGTCCGACATCCCCCAAAGGTTCCTGGAGGGCACAGGCCAGGCCAAGGGTTTCTAAGATCTTTGCATATAAGATCTTTTGTTAATCTCTCCCCATGCCTCTCCTCCTCTCCCCTCTGAGATTTGTCAGTCTGTTCCATGTTTCCATGACTGGTTTTATTTTACTTATCAGTTTTGTTCATTAGATTACTTGTTCATTTATTTTGATTTTTAGATTAAATTGTTGATATGTATTTATTGCCATTTTATTGTTCATTTTAAAAAATCTTTTCTTCTTTTTCTTTTTCTTCCTTTTCTTAAAGAATACCCTTTGACATTTCATGTAATACTGGTTTGGTGGTGATGAACTCCTTTAACTTTTTCTTGTCTGTGAAGCTCTTTATCTGACCTTCAATTTTTAATGATAGCTTTGCTGGGTAGGGTAATCTTGGTTGTAGGTCCTTGCTATTCATCACTTTGAATATTTCTTGCCACTCGCTTCTGGCCTTCAAAGTTTCTGTTGAGAAATGAGCTGACATCGGTATGGGTACTCCCTTATAGGTTACTAGCTGCTTTTCTCTTGCTGCTTTTAAGATTCTATCTTTGTCTTTAATCATTGGCATTATAATTATAATGTGTCTTGGTGTAGGTCTCTTTAGGTTCCTCTTGTTTGGGACTCTCTTTGCTTCCTGGACTTGTAATCTATTGCTTTCATCAGGTAGGGGAAGTTTTCTAATATTATTTCTTCAAAGAGGTTTTAAATATCTTGCTTTCTCTCTTCTTCTTCTGGCACCCCCCTAATGCTAATGTTGGTACCCTTGAAGTTGTCCCAAAGACTCCTTACGCTATTTTCACATTTTTGGAATATTTTTTCTTTTTGCTGTTAAGATTGGGTGTTTTTTGCTTCCTCATATTCCAAATTGTTGATTTGATTCTTGGAATCCTCTAATGTACTGTTGAATCCCTGTAAATTATTCTATATCTCAGTTAGTGTATGCTTCATTTCTGACTGTTCCTTTTTTATGTCTTTGAAATTCTAAGATCCTTAAAAGTCTCACAAAGTCCCTTAAAGCTCTCATTAAATTCCTTCAGCATCCTTATAACCATTGTTTTGAACTCCGTATCCAGTAGTTTGCTTGCTTCCACTTCATTTATTTCTCTTTCTGGAGATTTCTTCCATTCTTTCATTTGTGACATGTTTCTTTGGCTCCACATTTTTGCTGCTTCCCTGTGTTTGTTTCCATATATTATGTAGAGCTGTTATGTCTCCTGGAATTAGTAGAGTGGCCTTGTGTATGTAGTAGGGCCCAGTGGCTCAGCCGTCCCAGTCACCTGAGCTGGGCACTCTAGGTGCCCCCTTGTGTAGGCTGTGTGCACCAGCTTGTTGTAGTTGAGCCTTGATTGCTGTTGGTGCCACTGGGAGGAGTTGACCTACAGGCCAATTGGCTGTGAGGACCAGCTATAACTACAGTGGAAGAGCAGCTGTGCAGGAGACACCGCTATGGAGCAGGACTTGCTTCAGTGGGGCTTGCGTGCTCACTGAGTCTTCCCCTTGAGTGTGTCGCTTGTGGATAAGCAGAGTTGTAATCTGGTATGTTCTGAAGTTGTCTTCCTGGTGCACTGGCTTTGGGGCCTCCTGAGAGATGCAAAGTCAGCCACTGCCTGGGGCCACCTGGCAGGAGCTGCCAAGCTATCTGCAGATGGCTGCTGTTTGTATTGGGCTTAGAAGTGGCCAGCAAGGCCAAGCTGTGAAGCAAGGCAGGATGGAGCTAGCGCTGGGTCTTAGGCCTCTTATTAATAGGTATATGGCATGCTGATAACAGCTGATGTTTGTTTAAGACATTTTAGGAAAGTCTGAAGCCTGAGCCAGGACAGGCCATTCATACAGAAAAGCTGCTGCAAGCAGCTTGGGTAGGACTGCAAGTTGGATGGGGTAAGGTCTCAGGGAATCACCAGGGGGGAGCGAACAGTGTGAGGCACACTGATGGAAACTCAGATATGGCTGCCAGTCAGCTCTGGGACAGGGGAGGTTTCAGCACAGGAACAAGACACCTGCGAGCACCTCCATTTGGGAGAGAGCCACCCCCAGAGCTCCTGCCCCAGTACAGACAATCCAGTTTTTCCCCATATGTCCCTGGTTCCTCCAATGCCACTGCCCAGCACTGGAGTTCAGAGGGAGCTGGACTGTGTAAGTTCATGTGCTGGCCCTTTAAGAGGGACTGCCTCGCTCTCCAGCAGCCTCTGTGTCACTCAGACATTATCCCCGATGGTTTGTACAGCCCAAAGGTACAGGATCTTCTCTTCCCAGCTCTGGAACCCTGGGCTGTGTGTCTGGTGTGGGACTGAGATTCCTGGCCTACAATATAGCTGAGATATCCCTCCTGAATGAAAACAAAAAGCCACACATATGTTGGCCCATCCCATTCTACTAGGCAAAACCTCTTGGTAGACAACATAGCTGAACATAATCTGGGGTGAGAAATCGACTAGGAAGTAAACTCTGTGTTGGATACAAAGTGACTTAGTCGTTAAATGTAAATAATTTACTCTTTTAACCCCAGGCTGAGCCTTCGGGGCACCAAGGGTCGCAGGATTCCCAAAGGAGTAGTGGTTGGTTTGGGAAAGCCCTCTCCCCCAGGGCCCAGACACACACTTAGTTGATCATAGACTAAATGGTTAAATTCAGTGAATTAAGAGAAAAAGAAAAATCTAGGAATACTGTTTTCCTTCCACATGGACTGATATCCTCCACTCAATTATCTGATTATGATCTTGAAAGAAGAAAGTTGGTCACATCCTGGCCATCCCCTCTTTTCCCTTCTTTTTGGGATAAGCACTGCAGGAGCACGTGCCCTGTCCTGGCAGGAAGAGACCTGCCCCGCCACTGCTGCCTGTGATGGGAGTCAAGTCGGCCCGATTCTGGGGTTTGGCGCTGAGTAGCCTATTTTATCAGTGAAACAGATGATCTTTATTTATTTTATTTTATTTTTCAAGTGGCCCAGAACCTGGGTGGGAAAGCAGGGAGTTATTTATTAAGTGTCATCACTGCTCCGAATATTTATCTTTCAAGTTTGCAAATCTGAGCATGTTGTGAAAACTGCTTAGAAGTCTTTGATGTCTTCAAGATAAAATATTAATTCCTTAGCTTCACTTTCCTGTGTCACTTCTCACCACTTTCTCCAGCCCTCTCGCCTTCCAGACATACCCAACCACTTACAGTTGACTGACTTGACCTTGGACTCTATGCCTCTAGACCAGTGGTTCTCAACCTTCTGGCCCTTTAAATACAGTTAGTTCCTCATGTTGTGACCCAACCATAAAATTGTTTTCGTTGCTACTTCATCACTGTAATGTTGCTACTGTTATGAATCGCAATGTAAATATCTGATATGCAGGATGGTCTTAGGCGACCCCTGTGAAAGGATCGTTCGACCGCCAAAGGGGTCATGACCCACAGGTTGAGAACCGCTGCTCTATACTGCCAAATAGAACACTTCCTTGTCTTCCTCCCATCTTCCTTCAGCTCGCCAAATATTCATCATCTGCCTTCCTCTCTCTCTAAAAGTTAATAAATATATATTTTTAAGATGCCAAGGGAGGGATATTTTAAGTGGAAGTAAAAAAAATAAGTTTATCTGGAAGAATAAAAAAGCAAAGATATGCCGAGCTGGTGTGGCTCAGTGGCTGAGTTTCGACCTATGAACCAGGAGGTCACAATTTGATTCCTGGTCAGAGAACATGCCCAGGTTGTGGGCTCAGTTTGCAGTAGGAGGCATGCAGGAGGCTGCCAATCAATGATTCTCTCTCCTTTTCCCTTCCTCTCTGAAATCAATAAAAAAATATATATATTTTTAAAAAGCAAAGATATTTTTGAGAGACATAATGAAAAAAGACCTAAACTTATTTGATATTAAAATGTTATAATTCTAAAACAAAACATATTATAATTCTAAAAATATTAAATACAAAAATGCAATGGAGGGTCACAACACTGCATAGATCATGTTAACAGAGAGCAACAGAATAGCACAAGTAGCCTTGAGATAAACCTTGTTGCTATATGATGAGGAGGCCGTTAGGCTGAGGTGGTTCTAGTACCTTAGCAGCCTAACCAAGCCAAAGCCAGTAAAGGCCTTAAAGTTAAGAAATGAAAAACTAAGGGCAACCAATCACAAACAGGCACCTAGGCTTTCCCAAATAAGGTAAACACTCAAGCTCCTGCCAGTCAAAGTTCCCTTGCTTTGCTCCCACCTTTTCTCTATGTAAGTCCTTCCCATAGCTCCTATTTGTGGAGCACTCCTGGCCACTTCCCCTGGGCATTGCCAGATTCAAATAGCTTTGTGCTCAGTAAACTCTTAAAAATTTTAATATGCCCAACTCGACTTACCTTTAAACATGAGAAAAACATCATAACTCAATAAAAAAGGAAAAGATATTCACTGAATGATGTTGGAAAATTGGTTATTAATTTGAAAGCTAGCAACATTCTCCCTGACTTTTACTCTTCCCGTCTTTCCAAGAGATTTTTATAAGCTCTTAAATCCCTTTATTAAATCCTTGTTTGAAATACCTAGAATATTTTCTGTTATCTTATTTGAATCTAAATTGATACATTTCTAGAAAAATATTTTCTTTTACCTATAAATGTAAATATTATAATACCACACAAGAAATTGCTTTTAAAGTTAAATGGATTGCTCCATAGCTGAAAAAGTACGAGTACCTGTATCCTTAACAGGACTCTAGGGGGCAGCAGAGAGTTATTCACGCAATCAACATTACATCTTTTTTTTTTTAAACTTACCTTTATTGTTGAAAGTATTACAGATGTCCCTGTTTTTCCCCATTGACCTCTTCTAGCCTGCACCCCAAAGTTACATCTTAACCAAAAGTGTACACTTTGGTTGTTTTTTTCAATACTCTTCTGTTCTTTCTTATGACTAAGCCTTAATTAACAAACTGGGTGGCCAGGATTAGGGAGGTTGTCTGAGGTCATGCTAAAAAGCCAAAGCAAGGATTCAAATAATCACTTTTGTGTCATTAAACCAATTCTTAAAGTAGATAAACCAACTAACCACAACTAGTATACTGTTGGCTAAGCATACTTAACCAGCACATATTAGTATGAAAAACTGATGACTATAAAGCACTGAAATCATTTTAGGACTTTCTACTCCTATAAGTACAAAAAGTATACATAAAGAACCAAAGTCACTTAGCCACATTTTTAGAATATTAGATTCACATTAGAAGTATATCAGTATTTCAGAAATTGTTGAAGACAAAAGACTACGAAAGCATGTTCAAAAATTCATGGAACTCTGATTTACCCTCCCACTGTAAACAACAAAAATTCTGGGTAAGATAAGTAAAATGCGCCTAGAAGCTGACAAAGTAAGGGATGCTAAGGCCAAAATTAAGTGGATGTAGAAATCCAGGGAAGTATGAACATTGACAGAAACTGGCCTTCGAGCATTACTAAACCAAGTAAATTTCAACTTTAGTTTACATCTCTTTACAGGCACAGAGAAGAAAAATTACTCAGGTCCTCCTCAGCATGTCAGTTCTAAGTAAGACTGAGATACCTAAGGGCCACCCTTTCGATATAAAAACAAACTAGAAGTAAACACCTTGGATGCTGTACCCCTCCTACTCCACTGAAAGTGAAATTGCCTGTTGGAAACCTGGGTCCAAATATAGGGAAGGAAATATCTCTTGAGTTTTATAAGCATAAGATGGCCCACAAAGTTTTGCAGCCCAATTTCATTCCTCTGGGTGGTTTAAAATACCTCAGGTTGAGGATTAGCTTAAAATGGTTACAGATTCAGGAGTCTCACAAAGGCAAATATAAATATTCTCTAAACTATAACTCACTTCTATTCCAGGCCTCCAAGAAATTCCCACAAAAATATGAGTTCACAAAAATCATGAAACCCAAAAGTAAAATACATATTATGAATGACAGCCAGCATTATCAGACCCTCAAAGATGGAAGTTATGGAAATTGTGAAACACAGAATATAAATCAAAAATATTTAAAAATGTTTTTAGAAATAACCACACTGAAATTATGAGCAAAGAATAAGAGCCATAAAAACAAAAATTAAACAACCAAGCATAGAGAGTCAAATAGAATTCCTAGTCATAAAAAAGCATAAGAGATATTTAAAAAGTCAGTGAAAATGGATAAAATAGTAATAATAAATATGGAGTGGGTTTTAAACATAGGACAGCAACAAGGCATATATTATTAAGCCTTTATTCCAACAAATTTTTGAGTTTAAATGAAACAGACAAGGCCCTGGACAAATGTCTCAGTATATCTAAATCAAAAGGAATAGAAAACCCAAATAGTCTTATAACCTTTAAGGAAATTGAATAAGTCCAAACTATGTCAATCAATAAATCTCTCCAGGCCCAGCTGACTCCTCTGGCAGAAAAATTTTTAATCTTACACAAATGCTCCCAAGGAACAAAATGGGCATAACATTCCCAGCTCATTTTGTGAAGCTGCCAGAACCCTGACAACAAACCCAATAAAGAATGGGGGGAAAAAGTGCAGTGACCTCACTAATAAATGTAGATTTAAAATATCCTAAGCAAAATATTAACACATTAAACTCAAAGTTTGTGTGTGTGTGTGTGTGTGTGTGTGTGTGTGTGTGTGTGTGTGTTTAAAGCCCTGGCCAGGTAGCTCAGTTGGTTAGAGCATTGTCAGCATTGTCCCCACACACCAAGGTTTTGGAGTCAGGGCACATACAATTATCAACCAATGAATGCATAAATAAGTGGAACACCAAACTGATGTTTCTCTCTCTTTCTCCCTCTCCCTTTTTTTCTCTTTCTAAAATCAATTTTAAAAATTAATAAAAAAAGGCATATTATGACTAAGTTGGGCTTATACCAAGAAAGGTTGATTTAACATTAAAAAATCAATTCATTTCACCACATTATTAATTATAAATAGGTTAAGAAAAAAATCATATGGCCTCTTAGTAGCTGCATAAAACTCACATTTCATAAAATGGAAATGTAGTCATGATTTTCTTTAAAAGTCTCTTAGCAAAAGAAATAGCCAGAGAGTATCTACAGCAAGTATTATGCATAATGTTGAAACACTGTATTCATTCCCTGTAAGAGTAGATATAAAGTAAGTATGCTTGCTGTCATCACTTTTATGAAATTGCTGACATTTGACCTTTTTGGCTCCCAAAGTGCCAATATCATAAGGTTCGATAATAAAATTTGATAATAATGACAGATGTCTTAAGGGCACTTTATCATATCTGAAATCTGCAGTCAAGAGACAGAAAGCTACACACTTAAAAACTAAGATAGAATAATTAAGGGACAGAAAAAGATACCAACACCAAGGAGTACTATGAATATGTGAAAGTGTTTATTTAACAAACGCTAATAATGGAATATCATGTGCCAGGCACTCTTTAAGTGCTCCACAAAGATCAATTCATTTCATCCTCAGAACAGGCCTATCAGGCAGGTACTTTTGTGATCCTCATTTGACAGATAAGGAAACTGAGGCAGAGAGAGTCAATACTTTGCCTGAGGTCACATAGCAATTAAGTGCAGGGTCAGGATTTGAACCCATGTGGTCTGACTCCGGAGTCCTTTTTCTAAAACTTACATCATGCTGTCAATCACAATGCTGTAACTGTTCTGCCAGAACCATTAGAGAATAATCTATCCAACAAATGTACTTAAGACACTGCTTGTTGGTGTGAATGTAAGGATACTGCTCCAACTATCTATTTATTGCTGCATAACACATCTCCCCAAACCTATCAGCTTAAACAACTATTTATTATGTTCATGAACACTGTGGGTCAGGGGATTAGGGCGGGCACCGCAGATGGCTTCTCTCTGCTTCATAATGTCTGGATGGGAAAAATGAATGGTTGGAGGCTGGATGACTTAAAAGCTGGACTCAGCTGGGCCTGTGCACCCAGCACCCCCATGTAGACCCTCAAAATAGCTAGAGATTCTCACACCATGGTGGCTGGAATCAGAGAGGGGAATCCAGAGAGCAAACATTCCAAAGGTATACGAATGCATTTGCAAGGCTTCTTGCAACGTGGCCTCCCAAGTCGTGCAGCATCTCTTCCTCCACATTCTGTGCTTAGGACAAGTCACTGGGTCCAGCGGGATTCTGGGGAGGGGAGTTATGCTCCACCTCTGGTGGGGGAGGAGCAAGGTAGCATTGCAGAAGAGCAGGTGCGGGAAGGTAGTGTCAAGGCCGTCTTTGGAAACACAATTGGGCACAGACTCAGAGAATGTTGACAGAGCAGTCTTCCACTCTGCCATCCTTAGCACATCCAAACAAGTCATCTATCCCACAAATGTATTTAAGAAATTGCTTGTTGGTGTGAATGTCTCAGTCCTTGGTTTTAGGTTGGCTGCATCAATTCCAAGCATCAGAAGGAGATGTAACAAGGTCACACAAAGAAAAAGAAGGGTATTTCCTCCCATGAGTCTCCTTTAATGAGAGAAAACAACCTGCTCCCAAATGTCACAGCCAACTTACCTTCAGGTCCACGGACAACTGACTTTGCCCATGAGTGTACCATAGCTGAAAAGGAAGATGGGAAAGAAATGATCTAGCATTTTGTCTTGTACAGTAAGAAGGGCTTCTGCTAATTAAAAAAAAAAAAAAAAGGAGATTCAGAGTGCAGAATCTCAAAGGGAAGGGAGGGGAAGGAGGGGAGGGGGGATAAAGGTGATCAACCAAAGGGGGGGGTGGGGGTGGGGTGGGGGTAGGGATCAATGGGGGAAAAGGGGGGACATATGTATTATTTTCAACAATAAAGATTTAACTAACTAACTAACTAACTAAATAAATAAATAAATAAATGGAGGAGGGAAAATTACTGTTGAGTGACCAGCATCTGCCACAAATATAGGCAACCGTCCATTCATTTTGCAATTCTTCTTAAGTTATTTAAGAGAAAATAGCCAGGTTTATTACATATGTACATATGGAAGTTCCGTAAGAGTATGAGACCAGAGGGCAAATTGGGCAATCAAGGCCTATATGCCATTTTGAGCTGATTGCTAATTACATACCAGGCACACTGCTAAGAGGCAGGGCACAGCAGTGAGTAAGACAGACCACATCTGGCCCTCATAAGGCTTACAGTCTGGCACAGAACAGAGATTTATAACAAGCAATTATATAATTAAACACAAATGTGTTGTGCTATGAGAAATGCACAATTTGCTGTAAATAAATGTTTCTTTATAGAATCATATTGAAATGAAAGAAAAGATTAATAACTACCATAAGAGGTACAAGGTCTTTACTAAACCTAAAAAGTGATCATTGAAAATTATGATTTTTCCATTACGTAGGGGAGTAACGCACTAGTCTGGCAGACAGTGTCCGTGTCATTAGAAAAGTTACTCCATCAAGAGTCAGAGACTGTTCACTGGGATTTACTATGGACCAATGAACTCTCTCTTAAGACCATCTGACCTGCTTCTGTCCAGCTGCGTGCTCACCACGCAATCTGGATTACTTCATCACCTGTCCAGGCACTTTGGATAACAGATTGGAATTCTCCAGTCTCTGAAAAGTTTTACCTGCTACCATAAAGTGTTGTTTTGTTAAATTTAATGTGAACATGAACAATCTTAGGCCTAATCCCTCTTCAGGAGCCTGAAAATTGAGACAACAGATCTTCAAAGGTAAAAACTGGACAACAAAAGGGGTTTCATGGAAAGTAACCTCACAGGGTGATCTAATCATAAATTCCTAACTGGGCAGGTCATAGCGGGTAGTCATGCCCCAGGCTTTTATAACTTAAGCAAGCTCTGTCCATTGTTTCTGTGCATTTAGGTTAACACACCTTTGAAGTAAACTTTAATCATCCTCAAGAAAGCACATAATCTCGTTAACTATCCTGCAATCCAATCCCCACCTTGCTTTTTCTCACCTCCAATAAATGCAATGAAGTTGCAAAACTGTTATGCTGCAGAGCATTTGAGATCTTACTTCCCTGGCATATGTCATCAGTTTTGCTCAAATAAACCCTTATAAAAACTACCTACAGGTTTGAACTTTTTTACATTGACATAACTCAGACTGGGAAGTCAAAGTAAGCCCCACTATATGCACTTCCAAGATATAAAGCTGGTCTTGCCCAGGACCACCCTAAGACCTACCTTGTACATTCCTCGGACTACAGCTATGGCATCTGCCAACTGCTGATGGCAACATTTTCTTATTAATTCTTCATTCTGCAAACCAGAAATAAGTACAGAGAGCACCATTATGTATTTCCAAAAAAACTCTCACACCTACTAGGGAGGAGCTCAGTATAAAATCATTCAAATCATCACAGTCTCTTAAGAACTTCATTTTATTACTATTTCTTTTATGCTATAGCTCTTATAGCACATTCCATTTTTACTTACACTTAACCAAAAGCAATAGCGTCCCTCTGGATAATCTGAAGATTTTATTTCATTTTACATATCAAAGTCTTTTTCATGTTTTCCTATAATAGCTTTTAAAAGTAGTGAAATCTGCCCAGCCAGTATGGGTCAGCAGTTGAGTCTTGAACTAGGAAGCAAGAGGTCATGGGTTGATTCCCTGTCAGAGCACATGCCAGGGATGCAGACTCTATGCCCAGTAGGGGGCGTGCAGGAGGCAGCTGAATGATGATGTGTCTCATCTCATGATGTTTCTATCTATCCCTCTCCCTTCCTCTCTCTCTCTAGAAATCAATAAAAACATATTTTTTTAAAAGTAGTAAAATCTATTATCAATTCATATCCTCTTTTGCTCCTTCTACTTTTTGAATGAGACAAACTCATGTAAAAAAAAAATCTAGAGTCACTAATCCATAAACTACTTATTTTCTGATTAATCAAATAATTTAACCAGCTCTATTAGGATAACAATGAAAGATACCATCTCTGATTCCAGCATGGACTGTAAACAATGATAGAGTTTAGAATCAGGCAGAATTAGATTTCAATATCATTGTGCCATTTACTATTATCTGTCTGCCCTTAAGCAAGTTACTTAACCTTGGTAGCTCAGTTTCCATATTTGTAGATCAGGGATAAAAGTATTTCCATTTTAGGATTGTTAAGGGACTTGTGCTTAAAAGGCTTAGTATGGTACTTAGGATGGTGTGGTCAACAATAGATGGAGAGCAGTGAGTGAAGGCCTGGGGGAGTGGTTAGAGGGAGGGGGTAGAAGGGGTAAAAAGAGGAACATCTGTAATACTTTGAACAATAAAGATAAAATTAAAAAAATAAACAAAATCATTTATCAGAAAATTTAAAAAACACACAAAAAAATAGATGAAGATGGGATTTTTGTTTTATAACAGATAAATAAGAGGGATGCCTATTCATAATGACAGATAAGTGTGCTAATCTGACCATAGATTTTAAGAAATTCCTCAAAGCAGCAGTTTTCATGCCTTATCTCCAATGAGCCGTTAAAGCACAAACAAGATCATATAAAATTGTGGCTGAGTCAAATCTCAAATCATCAAGCTGTCTGGCCTAGAACCCAAACTGGTGATCCTGAGCAAGTTAATTAACATTTCTGTGCCTCAGTTTCCTCATCTATAAAAGAGGGATAATAATAATGCTTACTTCATAAGATTAATGTGAGGAATAAATAAATTTGTATACAGAGTACTTAGAAAAGTTCCTGACACATGGTAAAGCTACATGTATTACACAGCTATATGTAGCTCTGTGAAGCTATTATATGGGATGCGACATATAAAATTATGTTGCCCTCAAAAATTGCTAAGTTCAAAATTGTAGTACATACATGTCTAAGCACAAGATCAGTCCACACACAAAACAAAGGTAATGAAACAAACAAACAAAAAAAAAACAACACAAAGGAAATTAGAGAAATTCTACCTGTTGATAATGTCTTTCGACTGTTAGGATCCTGTCATGTAGAACAGCGAAGAGATTGAAAGACTCCTCTTTAATACGGTCCTCAAACTTCAACTGAAGCAATTGTTTCAGGAACCCAAAATCTACCTGAAGGGATCTAATAATCTAAAAATAGAAAAACATAATTATTGTAGGGAGTAAAGGATTGTGACGCCATGCCTGGTTCTGGGCATATAACCTGGGTACCTGGTCAGGGGATTGTCCTGCCTTTTAAGATCTGTCAAATACTCTTTATATTGGGAATTCCAATTAATCTACTAATGGAATAAGGGAGAAGAGGTTCCTAGTGCTATAACATAATAAGAGACTAGGAAAATTCTGGGACAAGTGGAATAGGGAAACTAAGATAATTAAACAGCAGTTTGCAGCCACCTAGTAAATCCTATCTTCCCTAAACCAAGGATACTTCTTCCCAACCAGAGGGTTAAATCACCCTACTCAGGGAAACTCAATAAGAGAAACCCAATTAAGTGCCATCTGCCAACCACACCCAAGGACAAACAAATTAAGAGAATAAATCTCCTATTGATACAACAGCATAAAGCTGACGAATATTCTATTGCTCCACCCCTAGGACCTCCCCTAAACGCCCAGCCTTTAAAACCCCTGAAAATGAAGGTCCCAGCGTGCTCTCTCTCAGGGGGAACACTGTGCCATTCCTTCCCCCTCTCCTTCTCCTACAGGTATGTATCTCCTAAACTTCAAGGGACCCCACAAGACTTGAAATCAGGGGAGCAATGGGCAGCAGCAGCTCATCCCACGCTAGCCCCCTGAACCTGTCTCCAAGGCCCCCTTTTCTCGGACTTCCCAGCGAGCCAAGGCAGCCCAGCCTAGGCTCTCCCGTAGCTTCTTCTATGCCCTTCCTTCTTTCACTGTCCTAAGTATATTTTTTGCTGTGGTCAGTAAATTCATGCTTGCTTTTCTATACTTTGTCCCTTGATTGAAATCTTTCCTTCAAGAAGACTAGCGCCGCCCTAGCCAGCTTTGCTCAGTGGATAGAGCTGCAGACTGAAGGGTCCTCAGTTGCAGGCTCAATCTCTGGCTCTGGTCCTGTTCTGGGCGCTTGTGGGAGACCACCAATCGATGTGTCTCCCTCACATCCATGTTTCTCTCTCTCTGTCTTTCTCTTTCACTCTCTCTAAAAAATCAATGGAAAAATATCCTCGGGTGAGGATTAACAGAAAAATAAAAAGACTAGAACCAAGGCCACCTTGTCCCACTAGGTAACACTAGTAATTTACTCTCATACAGAATAAAGTGCAATGATCCTCTGTCATAACCCAAAGGTATAATTCTCAAGATGTGGTTTTTGGATCAGAAAAGATGGGCAAAATCCACATTTGTTATGAATCCACTTAAATATATAACCAGTATATTGATTAGTTTCCATTTGGGTTTTGTTGGTGGTGTTGTTTGGGTTTTTTATTGTTAATCCTCACCCAAGGATATTGTTTCCATTGATTTCTTTTTTAGAGAGAGTGGAAGGAAAGAGGAGAGACACACAAAGAGAAACATCGATTGGTTGCCTCCTGCCCTGATGGGGCCAGGGATTGAACCTGTAACCCAGGTATGTGACTGAGGGAAGCGGGGGGGTGGGGGGGGCGGATGATGCTCTCACCACTGGGCAAAACCGGCTAGGGCTAATTATGATATGTGATCACAAAAACCCAATGTATTTTTGTTTTCCACAGTCCATTTAAAATATATTCCTAGGTCATCTGCCCCTGAATGAAAACTTTAGGCAATTCCATGACTGTTTGTTCATCCTTGGGAATAAAAAGTCCTACCATCACCCAAATCACAGCCTCAAAGTAGCTTTTGGGATATGACCACTATGAGTTAACATGACCACTTCAACTTCACTCATAGAGAAGGCTTCTCCCTGTACTCCAAGCTAAAGACAGTCATTGGCAGCTGCCTGTCTTCAAGGAAAAGAGTGTGATTCACTCTTGAGCTCTCCCTCACCTCTCCTCCCACACTCAGCTGCTGTGTCTCCAACATGGACAAGGCAGAAGGAATAAAGAAGCAGGGCTACTCCTCCCTGGTGGGGTGGCTGGCAGGTCACCCAGGACTGGCAGGTAGGGGGAACTAACTTTCCTTCCCTTGGGCACTGACATAGCTTCTCTAGAGATTCCCATGGCCAGGACCCTCTCTCCTGTGGATGCAGGTTGACCTAAGCAAATGCTTCTCTACTCTGGTGATCATTGCTACTCCTTCTTCAGCTCCTATGAACCTGGAGTTCTCCTTTCCCCTCTCCCTGCTATTGGGTGTCCTCTGTCCTTCTAGATCACTCTTCTGGATAGGACCCAGAATGACCCCACATTAGCTAATATCTCTCTCTCTCTCTCTCTCTCTCTCTCTCTCTCTCTCTCCACATATGGTCCATGGAAAACAGTCACACATCCCTCACCTCAACCACTCTGAAGTGTAGACTCATCGCAACTTAGCCGTGCCATCTTCTAGTCACAGCCCACTTTAACTTCCTTACACGCGGATCAAGCACAATAGCAGCAAACACTTCAAGTTCCATTGAAGCCTGCCTTACTCGCTGTCAGCTGAGGAAGATCACCTCTGTTACCCTCTCCCCCACAAAGATCATAGCAATAGTGTTTTCTTAAGAAACCACTTCAACAAGTTTTCCTCTTCACCTCCTGATCCCCTTTTTATTACCCTTGATCTGATTCAAGAGCTAAGAGTCACTGATCTTATGTGCAACACTTCCTTTGTAAACTCTACAAATGGGATCTAACTCACACTCACTTTGGAATTTGACACCTGGTACTAGCATCTTGGGAAGAATCTCATTTTAGTATCCTCATACTCTGTGCAAGGTGTCATTTTACAGGTGAAGATATCAAGGCTTCGAGAGGTTAAGTAAGTGACTAGTCTAACTTTATGTGGCCAGTAAGTGGGAGGCCCAGATTTGGACAGACACTGACTCGTATTCCTTTCTCTTTATATCATGCTGTCAACTTATACAGCATTTGGTCTGGCCCTGCCAAGGCATTAGGGGTGAGCTAATGAAATGTTTGACCAAATACAGCAGGCTAATTTTTAAGTTGATAATTTTGTATGACCCGCAAATGATGTTATAAATATCCAAATGGTTCGGGAGGCCCAGATTTGGACAGACACTGACTCGTATTCCTTTCTCTTTATATCATGCTGTCAACTTATACAGCATTTGGTCTGGCCCTGCCAAGGCATTAGGGGTGAGCTAATGAAATGTTTGACCAAATACAGCAGGCTAATTTTTAAGTTGATAATTTTGTATGGCCCGCAAATGATGTTATAAATATCCAAATGGTCCATGGCAGAAAAAAGATTCCCCACCGCTGTTATAAAGGGTAGTATGTTGAGGAATCATTAAAAATATATCCTAGAGCAAGTGAAGTTTTAAGAAACTCCTTAAATTGCAGGAACAAGTCGAGATGACTTTGTCTTAAAAATCAGCCCAGGTGTGCTCTCCTGAATAATAAATTTAATTAAGAAATAAGTAAAAAAAAAACAGCCCTTATAGACTACTTGTTCTGAAGAAAGGAGGCACAGGGATCCGGGTGTGGTCAGTCAAACTGCTGCTGAACCACAGACTCCCATGGAGACTATAAACTCAGATACAATATGACCAAAACACAACCAACAACTCGAAGATGCTGAAGAATGAAAAGGAAGGGGGTGGGCAGAAGGAGGAAGAAGTAAAGTGGTAGACAGTGCATGTGAACTGTGTCTTTAAGAAGGTGCCCAAAAGCTGCCACACAACATTTCCATCTCAATTCTATTGATCAGAACTTAGTCGTTTAGACATCCCTAGTTGCAAAAGAATACAGTTATAAACTTTCCTGAAGGCATTAAAAAAGACAACAAATTGGCATTATATAGGAAAAGGGACAGCCTCAGAAATTACTAGTGGGAATGCAAATAGGTGCAATCTCTATGCAGGACAGTTTGGCAATATCCTTACAAGGACTAATGCATACATCCTCTGACTCAGAAATTCCACTTTTAAGAATTTACACCACATGTCTGGCCAGCGTGGCTTAGTGGTTGAGCATCGACCTATGAACCAGGAGGTCATGGTTTGATTCCCGGTCAGGGTATATGACGGGATTGCAGGCCCAATCCCCAGTGTGGGGTGTGCAGGAGGTAGCCGATCAATGATTCTCTCTCATCATTGATACTTCTATCTCCCCTTATCTCTTCCTCTCTGAAATCAATGAAAACATTGTTTTTAAAATGTCCATGCCCTAGCTGGTTTGGCTCAGTGGGTAGAGCATCAGCCTGTAGACTGAAGGGTCCCTGGTTCGATTCCAGTCAAAGGCACATGCCCGGGAGGCAGCCGATTAGTGATTCTCTCTCATCATTGATGTTCCTATCTCTCTGAAATCAATAAAAATATATTTTTTAAAAATGTCCATCAATAAAGGATAGCTAAATAAATTATGCATTTTATAATATGATGTACTTGTGAAATATACAATGATTTTCAAGTTCTATTGTTAAGTGAAAAAACAGAAACAAAATACATAAGAGTATTTATAGTAGTATGCTACCCCATGTGACAGTTTTATTGACTAGCAATTTTAATATTAACTCTTGATGTCTGATATATATGAAATGTTTTATTTCTTTTTGTTTGTTTGTTTGTTTGTTTTTAAATATATTTTTATTGATTTCAGAGAGGAAGGGAGAGAGAGAGAGATAGAAACATCAATGATGAGAGAGAATCATTAATCAGCTGCCTCCTGCAAGCCCCCTACTAGGGACCGAGCCCACAACCTCCCAGGCATGTGCCCTTGACTGGAATGGAACCCGGGACCCTTCAGTCTGCAGGCTGATGCTCTATCCACTGAGCCAAACCCGCTAGGGCATATGCTTTATTTCCTTACAATCAAAAAAGCCCCCCCCCCAAAAAAAAATGGGTCCAAAGGAACTATTTGACAAAACTGTATGTTGGGTAACACAGTTATTCATTATATTGTTTTCTACCTTCTACAATTTTTAAAAAGTATTATACATAGCAAATGTTCACAGATGTAAAAAGAATTCCAAAGAGAGTAACAAAACATCTCATTAAACAATATATATACATATATATATATATATATATATATATGCACACAACATGAATATGACATAAATATAAGTTGTGGTTCATATTGATAATTTTTAAAAGCACAATTGTCATCTAACTCAGTTTGTAAAAGATGCTAATATTTTTAAATTTTTGATCATTTCAATTCTGCCAAGGAAAGAGACCTAAAGAGACCTAATTCTTTTAAAAATCATCCCAGAAGTTTCAAATTAATCCAGATTACCTTCACTAGTTTTTGTGTAGATGAGCATAGCTCATTTAATGGCAAAATTTCACTGGAATCCGTTTGAGTAGCATGGTCTGTGTTGAAAAAGCCAACTTTCAAATCATCTGATATGTTAAGTCTGAAAAAAAAAAGAATATTAAATGTGTTTTATGTAGTAGATATTTTCTTAAAATATATATTAGTGAGTATATTTTTGTGTAGATCATATTATGTTTTAAAGATTCAAAAGGGTTAATAAAGTGAGGAAACCTCTGAACTATCTGTTGATAATTTGAGGTTTTCACCAAGACTCTGCTGGATTACCCAATTTTCTATAGCATTTTGCTCCACTGATACTCATTTCCATTTTCTGAGATGCTGTTATAATCATAATTAGCTAATTTATTAATATTTATAATAGGAAGAGAGCAAAGGGGAGGCTAGACATTATAAACATGGCCATCTGGGCAGCTTCACCGGGAAGCTGCGGCTTCACGCTCCCCAGGGAAACCCCGGTCCACTCCCCGCAGATCGCTGGGGAAAGGGATCCAACAAAGGTGCTTGCTTGTCAGCCTAGCCTGAGGAACAATGAATTGGCTGGACCCCATCAGAAGTGCATAAAAACAGTTAAAATCTCCAGACAAAGAGTTCTCTCTCTCTTGCCTTGGTTCTTGTTCTTGTTTGCTCTGTGACCTGCACTTGCCCATGTGCTCACCTGTTCTTCCTCCATAGCCATGTGGCCTTATGCAGCCACATGACCCAGGCCCATGCGGACCCCACCCACAGGATGCTGCACTGGACTGGACTTTAATATGGAGCAGAAACTATGGGCAGTGGCCTTTATTCCTGCCCTGCTAAAGACACAGTTGGACTTCCTCCATGGTGAGAGGGACTGAGATAGGACCTTGGAGGGGAACCCCCTTAACTTTACATCATCAGTAGAGCTTTACATGAAACCCCATCCTCTTGTGGCAGCCTCAGGACATTATTTTATTTGTGGCACTCTAAGAACTCCACTTCCACCGAAAACAATTTAGATTTATAAGCCCCCTTTTAGTATATCATCTACTGTGTTGTGTGTGCTACCACTTGAAGCCATTCTAAATTATGCACAGGAATATCAAGTGAAAATACTGTAAGACAGTGATTCTGTGGTTTGAGGACCCCTGGGGCTCCAAGACACTCAGAGAATCCACAAGGTCAAAATTATTATCATAAAAACATTAAGATTTTGTTGGCTTCTCCCACTTTTATTCTCTCACAAGTGATGAGTGGAGTTTCCCAGGCTACAGGTTATGTGACTGCATGGCGGACTGAATGAGAATTCAGCTATCTTTCCTTAAGCCAGATATTGAAAAGACTTGCAAAAATGTAAAAAAAAAGTGACACTAGTTCATTAAAGTCTTGTTTTGAAAAATACATGTTTTCCTTTAAAATATACTTGTATTAACACAGAATTGACTTATCATTATTTTAAATAAATTTCTCCTTTTAGATGTGTAATATGATTACTGAATAGAGGGAACCTAAATTAAGGCTCTTTGAGGTCCCTAATAATTTATAAGACCATAAAGAGGTCCTGAAACCAAAACTTTGAGAGCTGCTTTTTTGCAATGACCATGTAACTATACTGTATTTGATTTTCAAATTCAATTCTTAAAAAATCTGAGCAGGGCAGGAGCAAGTATTTGTATACTCCTCCTACAGAGCTTTAACAACAGGCATCTCAAACAGTAACCGGAAGGCCAATATTCTGGATGCAACCTCTCTTTTAGAGGTTGATCAAACTTACCACAGCTATCAGTTTCTAAAATGTCAGCTAGCCCTGCCAGTGTGGCTCAGTGGTTGAGCGTCAGCCTATGAATCAGGAGGCCAGGTTTCGATTTCTGGTCAGGGCACATATCTTGTTGTGGGCTTAATCCCCAGTGTGGGGCATGCAGGAGGCAGCCAATCAATGATTCTCTCTCATCATTGATGTTTCTCTCTCTCTCCCTCTCCCTTCCTCTCTGAAATCAATAAAAATGTATTAAAAAATAAAATAAAATGTCAGCTAAAAAATAAATCAATAAAAGCCCAGTAGAATTATCAGACTTTCAGTGCCAGCTCCGAAGACAGGGTGTCTGCACTTCTGTCCTACACAGGGATAAGAGGGAAGAGGTTTCCTGTGTGACTCTGGACATTGCCACATGTGGAAATGATGCCAAGAACTGCCACAGTCACCTAGAGGGTACAGCCAGTGGGGCAATGCCAGGGCATAGATGAGTTGTTTTTAAAAAGATGAAAATAATTTTGACTGTTAACTTTGTTTAGCCATTGACTCAACTTTCTCATTTGTAATAAGTACAGGAGAAAGCCCATGTAGAATAGGTGCAATACTTTGTTTTGTATTCTTATTTTTATATACAGGGTGTCCCCAAATATGTATACACACATTTTGAATGCTTATAAAGGCAGTGTTTATTAAAATACATTTCATTTTCAAAATTGAGCTATCAGCTGTTGTAGAATGTATACATTTTGGGGGACACCCTGTATACGTACTGATGCTAGACCTCATCAACAGTATCATCTGGGCAGGGAGGGAGCATCAGTAATGTACCTCTTAATGTCAATGAAAATTTCTAGTGTTTTTCCACAGAAAACTGTATTTTAGATTTGGTTTAATTCATTGCAGGGGCCTGTGTTTTTCTCAGTAACACAGTGCTGTTGGGAGAGGAAATCTTGGGCCCTGAGTGTCTCTGCGCATTCTTTCTGGCCATGCCAAGAATGCAAAGCCCCGGCGGTGCTTTCCGCAGCCATTCTCCAGAGTTGTGTGCACAGTGAGGAGATGACATTTTCCTCCTGCAAAACAAAATGTCTATGGTGTCAGGGATGGAGCTCAACAACATGGTCTTCCCCTTTCCAAGGCAGGCCTGGCTGAGGCAAGCTTTAAGTGTCTAATTAGTCAACAGCAAAGATCAGTGCTGAGTCCCTACTAAGTCCCCAGTATGGTAGTATTAACCAGTGAGGTATGTGTGTGTGTGTGTGTGTGTGTGTGTGTGTGTGTGTGTGTGTGTGTGAGGGGGGAGGGGGAGGGTACCCAGCCACCTGGTGGCATGTTGATTCCTGGACCCACATTATAAGTCTAGGAATCAAACAGCAGAAGTGGAAGTGACTTCTCTTGCCAATACACCTCATAACCTACTCCTGGAATTGTTGCTTTCTGCCCCAACATCTGTGTGATCTGCTAGTTTGGAGGTCTTCATTCTCAAGGGGAGAATGATCCCTCCCAGAAACACTTAACCAAAGGCAGAGAAAGTGGTCACTCTAAGGGCTGAAGTGAGTGCTTCCTATTACCAAGGGACACGTGGGTGACTGGTAGACAGCGAAGTCAGGGAAACAATGTTTGGAACCCAGGAGAGTCTCTGGAATGCCTCCAATCATTTCCATGCTGAAGGGGAACAGAATGTGCTGCCCCCAAAATATAACTCTTGGGCATAACTCTTGGGCATTATCTTGCGCTGGTTGTTTTTAAGAAACAGCAGGCACAGGGGGAGCTCTGCTAACTGAGTAGAAGCTGCCCTTTTGCAAGGGACATTTGCATTTATAAGACAATCTCCATCTGCAAGGGTATATCTCTAGGTACCAAGTAGAACAGGGTGATTCAATATCTAGAAACTCACCAATAAAAAAGGCTCAGGCTCAAATCTTCATAACAACCACACCTAATTACCTCCCAAAATTGGCTCCCCGCTTCCCCCAACATCATCTTTAGTCTTTAGCTGTAAATGGAATTGAAGGTGTTGACTTGGACTATTTTCGGGAATTACTTAGTTTTCCTGGGTATTGCCCATGAATACAGAAGGTATATATGTTTTTAGTTTTTTTTCAAACTATAGGAACAAACTGGCAGAGCAACTTACAGCAGATACAGAAGGTCACCTTCCTAGAGATAACATCTGGGCCTCAGTTGTATTTCAGCTCCAGGCCCAGAAAAGCAGCAAAACCTGGCATGTGACACCAGGACCAGCTGCAAGGACTAACAACCCCCTGCCCTGACACTGACCAATCAGTGGAGACCACGATCCAGAAGAAACACACCTAGAAAACGGATGAATATTCTGCTGAAACCCTCCCCTAAGACCTCCCATAAGATCCCCACCAGCTGGAAAGAGATAAAAGCCTCAAGACAAAGTACCCAGCAAGTGCTCTCCCTCTGGGGAGCAGCCCACTCCATTCCCATTTTCCTCTTCCCTCTCTTCTTCCCTCACAGGCACACATCTCCTAAACTCTGAGAATCCCCACGAGACTTGCAATGAGGGGAACAATGGTCAACGGCAGCTCGTCCCAGGCTAATTCCCCTGAACCTGTTCCTAAGGCTGCCCAGAGAGGTAGGGCAGCCCAGCCTAGGCTCTCCTGTTGCTTGTTCCATGCTAAACAATTCCTTGTTTTGCTGGCCCCAGTTTTAATAAACGTTCCCTCATAGTCACCTGGACTCACGTTGTGAAATTTTTTCTGCACAAAGTCAGGAACCCGCACACTACCAGCCCTGTAGACAGACCCACTCAGGGCTAGGTCCTCTGTTCAGTAACACTCTTTCAAGAGGTCTTAATCTCAGCCTTTTGGGGTCACAACTACATTCTGCATTTGCAACTACAATACTGCGTAAATCTTCTTTCACCATCTTACTTCCTTTTATTTATTTATTTGTTGTTGTTTGTTTGTTTTTTGTTGTTTTTGTTTACTCCTTCTGCCTATTTTTAGAGGGAGCAGCCTGCACTGCCTTCCATGTCACATCAAAATGACTATGGCTTGGAGCCCTGCTGCTCAGGGAAGACTCCAGAAAAGTCCTCACGAACCAACAAAAGGTGGGCTGAAAGGTGCTCAGTTTTTTGCACTGAGATGTGTCTTCCATGTCTTTTTTTAAAAAAAAGTTTTTTTAAGAAAAAATGTTAAAAGCATCAAGAAGAAAAACAAGTTACATGTATACATATATGTACATGTACGTGTGCATGCACATATACAAATACTCAAAAATGGGATCCATTCTGCCTTCTTTCACTTAATATCTGATCTTGACTATCTTCCAGTTTCACTAAATAAACTTCAAGTACATCTATTTCATTAGTTTCATAAAAAAAGTCAATAAAACTAGAATCCGATGCTGCACACTGCTCTAAACATTCTCATGGCTGCATGCCTTTAATCCTCATTCCAGACCTATGAGGTAAATTCTATTATCATCAGCCCCAATTTATTTTTAATAATTATTTATTGTTGAAAGTATTACATTACATATATCCCCCTTTTTTCTCCTTTGACCTCCTCCAGTCTGCCCCCACCCTTTACTTCCTTTTACTAGTTAAAAATCCTCATTAATGTTTAGTATAGAAAAGGAAATATTCTGTGTTCCAATACTGGTGAGATTTTTGCCTCCTGTCTGAACCCTGAGTGCTGCTACATCAATATAATAAACATGGGCGGGGGTACCACTACTGATGCAATGTGTATACTAACAAACAGCCACCTCAACTTTACCTGCTTCTCTTTATCCAAGTGCTGCACCTTTGACAGAGCTCTGTGATTCACCTTCCTGCCTATGAATGCAACCCTCTGCCTCCCCAGTGCCAAATAGCACCTTTTTACTATTCAACTTGTTTGTTTTTTGTTTTTGACAGTATGTTTATTAAAGTTGGGGACAGTGAAACAAGGAAGGGCTTAAGATAGAAGCAGCAAGGAGAGAGCGCCTAGGTGGAGCTGCTTTGGCTCTAGAAACGTTCTGGGGAAAAGTGAGCCAAGGTGGGGCTGCTGTCAACTCACTAGAAAGTCAGAGAAAAGAGGGCCTTGGAGACAGGTTCCGGGGACTAGCCCGGATGAGTTGTGGCTGTCCATTGCTCCCCTGGATGCAAGCCTCATGGGGACTTGCATGAGATCAGGAGAAAGAAAATTATCTGGAAAAGGAGATTCAAGTGGCCGTGCCTCTAGAGGACTCACTCAACTTCAGTTTTGTATTAAGCTTGAACATGTGTGTTCTTTCTTTTCTTTATAAGCAAAAAATCTGTTGTGGGCAGTAGGTACATGAAATGTGGGTAGTTAATGTTACAAATATATAATCTTATATATCAATTATATCTCAAAAAAGCTTGAAAACAATATAAGTACAAAAAACTCCCAAAATATTTTCAGGATATGATTTTAAAATGTGAAACAATGTTTTCAGTTATTCCTTCTGGTGCCATAATACTATAATGCTACAATACAATATTTTAAAGTTAAGTTCAAAAATTTTACAGATACCTCCTCAAGCATCTAAAATAATATTAGTGCCTATTTATTGAGTACTTAACTTGTTCAATGTGCTTTGTTAAGATATATGCATCAACGTACACATTTTCCCCGCAGTTTATCCTACCAATAATCTTTTAAGAGAGATATTAACTTTCTTGTTTTGAAGATAAGGAAACTGAGGATCAAAGAGAGTAAATAACTCATCTAACATTATAAGCCTGGAGTTACAGGTTCCTAATCTCCATACCTAGTGAGAACAAATCTATAGCTCTAAGGTCCCTTGAGTCCTAACTTATTGTATGATTGATTCAGAAAGATATGGCTCATTCAGAATCCAAGTGAGACATTAAGGGTCATTTTTCAGTTTCCCATTAGATCCCAATGTCTCTAATTATAGATGACAACCCTGCTGCCTAGAATTAAAACCCACATCACAACAAATTTAGTAAGTGCTTCCTACACAGTTTTTATTTATAGTCTCAGTGATTTAATTTCTAAATAATAGCTTGGCTGTTATACATAAAATACAGTCTTGGAAAAATAATAATTATCGTTTTTTAATAAACTAGATACAAAATTAATGTGTTTATTATAGAAAACAGATCAATGAATATTTACTAATAGACTGACATGACACTTCTCATGGAATCCTAGAAAATTCTAGCCTAATAAATACTCATTAATGAATGAGTCAAAGAAAATGGCATCAGTGTGATCACAGAACCAGCTCAAAATGGTCCTATCCTGTTTAACAAGATACTGAGTTACTTTTCAGAGAAAAGAGACCAGCTGAAACCAAAGCTTGTGCAGAGGAGAGAACTTTGACCTCCAGCTGCTGCACCAGGAACCTCTCCCTCAAAAGAAAGGCCAGGCACAAACCAGAACTTGAACACCAGAACCCTTTCCGAAGTGAAGGGTTCATTGTGCAGGAAGATCCAGTGCTGACGCCCCTTCAACAAAAAACTTGCCCCACCATCACTTCCGCATGTGTATTCCTCCAACCCCTTAAAAGCCCTTAACGCAGTCCAATGAGCAAGATGGAGTTGAGGTACTATTAAGTCTCCCATGTTCCCAGTTGGCACTTTCTCAATCAATAAATCTTTCCTTACTCCACGCTCTGGTGTTCTGAGTTTTGACCTTTTCTTATTTTTATTTATTTCAGAGAGGAAGGGAGAGGGAGAGAGAAATAGAAACATCACTGCCCTAACCTCTGGGATCCGATGTTACCTCCAGGTAGCCAGTGTCAGAAATGAGTTAAACTGTAGAATACCCAGTCAGAATCCACTGAGAATTTGGAGAATTGCTTGGTGGTATTGAAAAAACACATTGTATTGTTACTGTTATAATTGGCTTGTTAGTATTGACTAGAAGCCCGTTGCACAAAGATTCGCGCAATAAGCCTTCTTTCCCTTGGCTGCTGGCACCGGTTTTCCTCCGGCACCCGGGACCCAGGCCTTTGGTCCGCTGTGGTTGCAGTGAGGCTTGGCTTCTCTGCTGCAAATTAACGGCCATCTTTGTTGGGTTAATTTGCATAGTCGCTCTGATTGCCTGGTGGGTGTAGTGGAGTGACACCAATTTGCATGTTTCTCTTTTATTAGTGTAGATAGGAAAGGAGCAAAAGAAGGGCCAGATATTATAAGCATGGCCATCAGGGCAGCTTTACTAGGAAGCTGCAACTTTGCACTCCCCAGGAAACCACTGCTCCATGCCCTGCAGATCCCTGGGGGGAGGGGTCCAACAAAGGAAAGATGAACACACAAGCAGGAAAGTTGGGGTGAGGTAGGGAAAATACTTGCCTGCCAGTCTAGCCTGGAACAAAGATAATTGACTAGAAGGGGTGGAGCCACTGCAAGCACATGGAATTTGAGGAAGTTAAACTCCTCAGACAAAAAAAAAAAAATGTGCTCTCTCTTGGCCCTCTCTTGTTCCTCTGGCTTTGCTCCTGTTTCCTTGCACTTGCCCATGTTCCCTCAATAGCCATGTGGCCCTAGAAACCCCACATGGAATGGGCTATAGCTGGGAACACAAGCTCAGGTAGCCTGATGCTAGACTGGACTGTGCAAATATGGAACAGAAACTCTGGGCAACAGTTCTAATCCTCGCTCTGCTGAAGACACAACTGGACTTCTTCCATGGTGGGACGGAGGGAGAGGGGACCTTGGAAACTCAAGGATTTAATTCCATGCAAATAAATACCACCCATTGTCCTGTGCAAGTCTCAGAAAATTCCTTTTCTCCTGACATCACAAGAAGCCCATTTCCACCAGCAACTGGTGGAACACAGAGAGCTCCCGATGGAAAACAGAATCATCTCATTCAAAGTCAAAGCTGAAGTCCTTTCAGTAATCTAGGTTCCACACCTAGTAATCTGGTACCATCCTCTTAACCTCTGACCTCATCTCCACTGCTCTCCCCTCTCACTCTGCTCCAGCCACACTGACCTCCTTGATGGTCCTGGAATACCAGGCCCGCTCCTTTCCACTTCCTGTACTCTGTCAGGAACACTCTGTCCCAATATAGCCGCATGGTTCCCTCTCAAGCCAGCAGTCTTCACCTCATTCTCATCTCAGCCAAATCTTCCTTGATCACGTATCTAAGGTTACACTCTACACACAATTCCCTCTGCTCTCTCCTGCTGTTTCTTCTTTAGCAGTTACCACTATTATCTAACTTACTTATTATATAGTTTGCTTGTTTGCCATTGGTTTCCTGAATGGAGTGTAAACTTCACAAAGGCAGATCTTTTGTCCACGGGTAGACAGCGGTCTCCCAGTGCCTAATTCTGCCTTAATCCCAGGATTGCAGTCAGTCCTGGAGCCTAGCTCACTCACACGCTCATACCAGGCACCAGCACCGTGTCCCTAGCACTGTGAGTGAAGAGAAATGAACATGGGCCTCAGTGGTTCCTTTGTTCAGGCAACATGCACTCACTGAGCACCTGGCATTGCCCGTCTGTTCACTGAGCCCAGCCGGTGCCTTTGTGGGAGAACTACCCACCACAGAATGCCAAGGAGTCCAGGGCAGGAAGTCATTCCTATCAGTAAACAGCTGGAACAGGTTAGACACTGTGCCCAGGGTGCTTACCACGCACTGCCGCCTATTTGTGCCTTTCGCAACCACCAATAAACCAGGTCCTGTGTGTAGCCTGATTCATCTTAACAAGCGCACCCACTAATACAGCTGAGCTGGGAAGACTGACCTGGCAGCGCCGCCTCACTCACTGGATCAGCCCCCAGGTTGGGGCCGACAGTACAGCTGTGGTCTCTCTCTCTCTCTCTCTCTCTCTCTCTCTCTCTCTCTCTCCCTCTCCCTCTCTCTCTCTTTCTCTTTTAGTGAGAGGGGCTAAGCCATCTGACACCATGTGGCCCTTGTCTTAGAGAATTGTAAGTATTCCCACAAAGGCTAACCTATGGCTGGCCACTGCCAATTTTAAAGATATTTTTTTAAAAAATTTTCCCCAGCAACATCAGCTCTGCATTATCCAAATAAACAAAACTGGAGGAGAGGAGGCAAAGAAGAAGTGTGAAGGATAAAAACTATAAAAAGGATCAAAGAATAACAGATGGTGCTATGTATACGGTGCTCTTCTAAACATGTTAACCAGGTGGACTCATCACATGTTCGCCACGAACAAGAAAGCGGGCCCTATTGATCATCATCACGGCCGTGTTCCCATGGGGTGGCCGAGGCACACAGAAGTCATCGGCCCAACTCAAGGGCCCTGTAAGAAGGTCGTCCGGGCTGAAGCCAGGCAGTCTGGCTCCGCAGCCCGCGCCCTTGGTGTACAGTAATAGATTTAAGAAATCAAAACACAGCGCGAAGGCGCGCAGC
>NW_005358043.1:2640287-2658676 GCF_000412655.1 Myotis brandtii | reverse complement strand
GCGCCGTCACCTGGGGACGATCTGGCATTGTTCAATCGCGGACTCGAGGTTTTCCAGGCTCCTCCAGCAATTTTCGCTCTCGGACGGGTCCTCCCAGTTCTCCATCGGGGCCTGGGAGTTTGCCGCTGGGTGATGCGCCTCCTGCGAGATTCCCGCTGGAGAGTCTGGGAGTCCAGAACCTGCGTCCGTTGCCATGGCGACTCCTAGGGACCCGAGGGGCTCGGGAATTGTTGGGCGGGGGGCGCGGCGGTGCGTGGAGGGTGCGGCTGGGCGGCCGTTGGAGTCGCCTCCGTGCGACTTCCACTGCCCGCCACACTCGGGGCTTCCCAACAAGGCGCTGTCTTCCTTGGACGCCCACGAGCCCGGCCAGCGCTGAAACAGCGCCACGAGCTGGACTCTGTAGTCTCACCTCCCCCAGCTCTCCGTGCCTTCTCTTCCCCGAAGGCTCTGAGCGCTGCCTGCTGCGAGGCCCGCGCACTTAGGAGTGAGGCGGGTGGATTCCTGCTGTCTTTCTACAACACTTGTAGTTCGGTGGCCCTTGCTTTCCTGGCCTCTGCCCTAGGCTGAAGGTCACCCTCAGGGGGGATGGAAAATAGTGCACCCATCTAGTAAGGATGCGCAAGCCATAATGAGCCCTGGGCTCTCAGAGCAAGGCCATCATAAGAAGGAAGCAGGAGGTCTGCTGAATTGCCTACACTTGCCACTTGACCACAGACATAAGTGTCTGTGGACAAAAAATTTATTTGCAAAGATTAAATAGGCCTACATTCCTAAAAATGAAGGTTGGAACTAAGATGTTAGGTTTTAAGCAGTACCGTGCGGTGTGTAATTCATTTTTTTTATTGTTTCTACAATAAGATAAATTTTTTAAACGGAAAACGATTGTTCAGCCTTTGTTTTATTTTTTATTTATTTTTATTGATTTCAGAGAGGAAGGGAGAGGGAGAGATAGAAACAATGATGAGAGAGAATCGTTGATTGGCTGACTCCTGCATGCTCCACTGGGGACTGAGCCACAACCCAGGCATGTGTCCCCACCGGAATCCAACTGTGACCACCTGGTTCATAGATCGAGCCCAATCACTGAACCACACAAGTGGAGCTAGTATCTTTGTTTTAAATTATGTGTCACTCACTGACAGTTAATAGGAGACATCGATCCTAATATCATCAATATATCATTGCCTGGTTTTAGAACTAAGTATACTACATTTCCATTTCAGTATATTGTCTATAGGAAAACAAAGTATTTTATTCTCTTCCTTATAATAACTATGTGAAAAAGAAGTTATTTTGATATGAGAAGCCCAAAGTAGATAAAGGAAATCATTGTAGTAGTCATCACCACTCACATTTAAATACAGAGAGAAAAAGACACAAATAGCAAACAAAAACCATAACCAATGCCTAAATAATCTTTTCTGAAGGATTATTTTCCTTTAAAGAGATGAACAGAGGAGAAGTTACTTCTACTCCACGGAAGTTTTTTATTTTTGAAATCTAACTTCTAAGCTTACTTCGGAACATTTTATTATTTAATCAGAAAATATATTTAAGCCCTAGCTGGTTTGGCTCAGTGGATAGAGTGTTGTCCTGTGAACTGAAGTGTTCCAGGTTCAATTCTGGTTTGATGCCCGGGTTGTGGGCTGGATCCCCAGTAGAGGGCGTGCAGGAGGCAGCCAATTAATAATTCTCTCTCATCATTGATGTTTCTCTCTCTCTCTCCCTCTCCCTTCCTCTCTGAAATAAATTAATAAAATATTTTTTAAAAACATTTTTAAAAAGGAAATGTATATACCTATAATACATTATTTTCTTTTTTAAAAGTATATTTTTATTGACTTCAGAGAGAAAGGAAGAGAGAGAGAGAAAGAGAGAGAGAGAGAGATCATGATGAAAGAGAATCATTGACTGGCTGCCTCCTGCATGCCTCCTACCGGGGATTTAGCCCAAAACCAAGGTATGTGCCCTGACCAGGAATCGAACAGCGATTTCCTGGTTCATAGGTCTATGCTCAACCACTGAGCACACCAGCCAGGCATTGTCTTTCCTTAAGTGCTTTTTTTATACCACAATGCAGATAAAATTTTAAATTTAAAGAGTAAAATTCCAAGTTAAAATTAAAAATCTGATCTGGTTAGAATCATGCCAAGATAGTGAAAAGACTGTGATAAGCTGTTGGCTATTTTACTAATGCAATGCTAAATGAATATTTTGAAACTGAGCAGGGAGATCTCACAGTAGATTTCATGAGTCATTGGTCAGCGCTGTGCAGTGTTTGTTGACTGGTATGGACTGCATAGTTACACCATCCCACAACAACAGGTACTGAACAAAACCTCTTTGTTTGAAACCTTGCTATAGCATATCAAGAAGGTCAGATTTCAGTGTCTAGGAGACCACGTAATAAGGATGATTGTTTTGTTTGTTGTTTAGCAAAAGTTTATTTACAGAAGTAGAAACAGTGAGCCAGTTGCGCTTTGTGGGCTCAGAAGACAAGTTACAAAGGCAAAAGAAGGGCCTTTGGAGCTTAGGAGAAAGAAAGAAAGGCAAGGAAAACATGCCATAGGGAAGGAGAGGGGGGAAAGTGCAGGGAGGGAGGGAGAGAGAGAGAGAGAGAGAGAGAGAGAGAGAGAGAGACTACATTAATTAGGGCACTTCGTTGTGCTGAGCAACAGAGCACAGCTGATTTGGTTACCTTATATGAGAACATTGTATAGTGACATAGAGAGGAGGCAGGGGGCGGGGAAAGAGGGGGGAGGCAGGGCATACCTGTTTTTGAAAGTATTATCTCCATAATTCTTCTCTTCTTATCAGTTACCTACATTTATTGCTCAGGTATATCCCTTATAAAATTGTTCATTTCAGATCATATTGTCAACTATAAAAAGTGGGGTTGGCATTGCCAAAGCATTTGTCAGAGTAAATCCAAGCTTCTTGTATGACATGTTGAATAAATTGGTAGTTTTTAGTGGTAGCTTCATGAGCTTTGGAGTTAATATTTTTAAAAAACCACAACAGGCTTTGAAACTTACTTGCTCTAGAACAGCAATTTTCAACCTTTTTCATCTCATGGCACATATAAACTAATTACTAAAATTCTGCGCCACACTAAAAAAATATATTTTTTGTCAATCTGACAAAAAACTAGGTATAATTTTGATTCATTCACACTGGATGGCTATTGTTGGCTGTTGCCATTTTTTTATTTGACAAACGAAGGATAAACAGGTCAGAGCCCTGACTAAATAGTCAGGTATTGCATGTTTTAAAAATTCTGGTGGCACACCAGTTGAAAATCGCTGCTTTAGAACTTTGGGCTAACATCTCTGAGCTTCTCTTTTCTCACCAGTAAAAACTGGACAATGAACCTTTCAGGGTGGTTGGGAGGAGTACTCTATACTGTGAGAAAAGCACGCAGCATACTGGGAGACAAATACTAACCAGGCCTTCAAGGACCGTGTTCCTCCCTTCTAAACCTCAACTAAGGAATACATTGTTGGAAATTTTCTATTTTTAAAATTTTGAATATTTCAGAAGCTAAAATATTTTTTACTGGGTAAATTAATAGGACTTAGAGCACAATTTTAAAATTTCAAATGCTTCTCTGAAACACACACGCATGTATATATAATGTGTGTTTATATGAAAATATCACCTACCAATTATTAAAAATGATAACATCTTAGAGTAAATAGCATGAAGATTTGATTAAGAGTCAAGTGGTGACTCTAAACATAGTAATTTATATAGTCCAGTTGGACATTATCAGTTCTATAGTCTAATAAAAGCCAAGAGGTTTCAGTTTAGGTTTGTAATTTAAATTCTTTTTAGAGTCATCATATGTAAAGTGCTTATTTTTCTTTTATCACCAGCTGTAATCTATGATTATGTGGTGCAGGCTCTGTTATGTAAACTTGTTTTAGGTCATACTTTATCCATAACCAACGTTCTTAAATAAAGGGTTGGGCAAGGAGATAGCAAGGCCCTTAGCCAGGGCAATATTACATTACTAAATCCTTTATGGAAAAACTCCTGAGATTAGATCATTTTAATGTCTTACATTTTGCTGCAATGAGATTACATATCCATTCTTGTAAAAAAAAAAAAAAAAAAAAGAAAAGTCCACCTACAAGTGTTTGTCACTTGGCTAAAGCTGAAAATCAATATAAGCTCAACAAGGAATTTGGTCAGGAGCACCCTTGATATACTAGTAGAATTTGGGTCTTACTGCCAAAAGTCTTTGCATGCTGTAAAAGGGGGTTTTATCTATTTGGAATTAAATTTTAGATCTTTAAAAGGGAGATAGTAAAAATGGGAAGAAAATGGTACAGCTTAGCTATATGCAGAAGTGAGTCCACCCAAGGAAGACTTGTGAACCTGCTGCTGAGGGAAATTTGGAACCTTTCCAGGTCTGTTCAAGTGACTGGAGTGGATCTTCCTGCACGGAATATGACCTAGGAAATCTGTAACACATACATTTCAGTGCATAGGGAGGTGGCTCAGGAAAAATACAGCCCTGACAGTAATAGAAGGGCAATTACCATATTTCATGCAATCTAAGATTTCATTCAATAATGTTAAAAAGTGAATCTTACAATCAGTGAAATAAGGTAGATAATAAGAATTAATCAACCCTGACCGGTTTTGCTCAGTGGATAGAGCGTCGGCCTGTGGACTGGAGGGTCCCGGGTTTGATTCCAGTTGGGGGCATGTGCCTTGGTTGCGGGCACATCCCCGGTGGGGGGTGTGCGGGAGGCAGCTGATCGATGTTTCTTTCTCATTGATGTTTCTAGCTCTCTATCCCTCTTCCTTCCTCTCTGTAAAAAATCAATAAAATATATTTTTTAAAAAAGAATTAATCAGCCCTGGCCAGTGTGGTTGGTTAGATATTGTCCTATGCCCTGAAAGGTTGCTGGTTCGATTCCCTTCAGGGCACATACCCTGGGTTTGGGGCTTGATCCCCAATTAGGGTGTGTATGGGAGGCAACCAATTGATGTTTCTCTCTCTCATATTCTCAGGTGAGGGTGACAAATAAAACATTAAAAAAAAAGAACTTATCAGACAAAAACCTTTTCAGGGGGTTTCCATTTCATCAGACCACAGAGATGTCTCAAGTTTTTCCATAACTTGCACAAAGTGCTCACATAGGGCCATCTGGTTCTCTTTGTTCTTTTTCCAGTGTCACAAAGCAGTTTGTCAATAACTCATTCAAATTCTCAGGTACACAGATTCCCAAATAAGTCTTGATCTAGACAGCAAACGTATGATTTTGGTTAGTGTGAGAATTATCCTGTAGCCTGATGTAAACGAATTGATAAAGACAACACTTAGACCTGCCTGCAGAGGACTAGACCTAGAGGCAAGGTATTCCCCACAAAGACTCACCAACTCAGGCTTTGCCTGGGCAGTCAGCTCGGCTCTCTCTTTAATATTCTGTAGCTGTGATATTAGGCAGTTTTCATTGTCCTTCAGCTTCACATCAGAATTATCCTGTAGCCTGATGTAAACGAATTGATAAAGACAACACTTAGACCTGCCTGCAGAGGACTAGACCTAGAGGCAAGGTATTCCCCACAAAGACTCACCAACTCAGGCTTTGCCTGGGCAGTCAGCTCGGCTCTCTCTTTAATATTCTGTAGCTGTGATATTAGGCAGCTTTCATTGTCCTTCAGCTTCACTATCCTGGAAATGTGACACAAAAATATTCTACGTTAGCAATTTTGAGAGCTAATGGGGAATGTTGCACATGGGAGAATATGGTAGTGTGAAAACCAGGCATATTAGTATTATGTTTATTTACTTGGTGTTCCCTCAGTGTACACTGGGAATTATTATGGGTATGTTTCAGAGGTTATACTAGGACCAAGCATACAGCCAAGGTGCTGATCAGGAGAACACAGTCAAGGGATGGTCCATCCATCACTGCTCAAATCAGAAGTCCAAACACAGAAGAGACTACTTACTCCAATCTCTGCTGTTAATGGTTCTAGATCAACAAGCCACACTGTGCCAGTTAATATACTGAATATTAGCCATGTGTTTTTATTGGTGAATGTAGTGGCCTGTTGACTAGATATTAGAAGTGGACTCGAATGGATACATTTAAAGCTGTTCAATACATGTAAATCAGCCTGGCCGGTGTGGATCAGTGCTTGAGCATCAACCCATGAACCAAGAGGTCCCTGTCAGGGCACATGCCCAGGTTGCAGGCTCGATCCCCAGCAGATGCAGGAGGCAGCTGATAGATGATGTTTCTCTCTCATCGACATTTTTCTCTCTCTATCCCTCTCCCTTCCTCTCTCTCTAAAAACCAACTTAAAAATATATTTTTAAAAAGATATGTAGGTCAGCTAAAATAGCTCAGAAATCCTTCCACCATTGCAGAGACAGTAAAAATTCCCATAAAGGCTGTAATTTAAATCCTGAGGGACAGGGCTTGGGTCTTGACCCCCTAACACTTCTCTGTTCAGCTTTTGCTTTATAGTTGCCTGATGCCTTCTGAAAAGACCTAGGATCTGGCTTCTGAAATGTTATTACATCTGCTTTAAAAGAACCTCTCACCCCTGGTGGTAGTTAGAACACCTGAAAAGACAGAGAGGTGGGATCTTGTCTACCTCACTGAATAGGTTGCATAAACTGGGGCCTGCTTGCTAATGAGTGTTTCTTAAAATAAATGTCTGAGACTAGCTTTCATTATAAGCTGAGAGCAAGATTGTGGGGGAATAGATCATCTTCATCTTCATTAAATTCCTTTAAAGGATACAACATTGACCCAAAGAAACCTACAAATTGTGTTTGGCCAGTTAGGTCAGTTTCCTGAGAAGCCAGAAGAAATAATAAAAGCTTCCATAGTAACTGACTTCGATGTACAAAATCTATATCTGTCCTATTAATTCGTGTATCCCCGGCCCCACTCATGTCACCCACATAGTAGGTGTTCAATAAGTAATTAATTATCAAGTGAGTCAATGACTAACCCTAAATAAGTTCTTTAAAAGAGCTTTTCCTAAAGAGCTGTGGAACTCAGTAGTTAGAACTAGAGAACTAGGAAGGAAAATTCTGTGTGCTTACTAGAAGGGAGACTGAGAGATTAATCCAAGCTGTCAATGCTTGATGCTTCAAGAAACCATGCCTTCCAGGGAAGAGGCAGATATTTCAGACCTTAATGCTCTGCTGTCACATTCTTTATGAACAAGGAATCTTCCATCAGTGAAGTGAGAAGAAGGAGTACAAGTAAGAATTTCCCATCAGGATATTCTGGATCTAGTTTCAAGCCATCAATGGATGAAGAGATTTGCCTAGTTAAGAAGTTATATGTGACTTGGATGGGTAATTTTATGTGTCAACTAGGCTGGACCATGTCGCCCAGACATGTGGGCAAACGTTAGTCTGGATGTTTCTGTGGGAGTGTTTTTGGATCAGATTAACTTTTATTTATTTTTTAAAAGGCTTCTCATTACTGAACTATTCTACTACTGCAGAAAAATATTAACAAAGATAAAAATCATTTTTCCAATAATTTCCAAATAAAACACATCCAACTGTCCAGATAGTAGTGACCTTTTCAGTGATATAAGATGCAAGCAACCCAGATACTGCATTCATATGTGAGCCAGCTCATGTGTGATTCCTGACCCAGCTTGGTTCTTTTCCAATGTCTCCTCTTTCAGTTCTACCTGATTTTATTACTAATTTTCATCCAAATCCATTGGGAAATGGGCTGACTCTGCTTTTGTTTGATTTTTGATTTTTTAAAAAAATATTTTTATTGATTTCAGAGAAAAAGAGAGAGAGAGAGAGAGAGAGAGAGAGAGAGAGAGAGAGACATCAAAGATGAGAGAAAAATCATTGATCAGCTGCCTGCACATCCCCCATCAGGACTGAGCTCACAACCCAGACATGTGCCCTGACTGAGAATCAAACCATGAAAACCTGGTTCATAGGTCAAAGTTCAATAACTGAACCACACCAGCTGGCCTAGTTGTTTCTTCTTCTTCTCCTTCTTCTTCTTCTCCTTCATTATTGATTAATTGATTGATTTTGGAGAAAAATGATTATTTGTTGTTCTATCTATTTATGCATTCATTGGTTGATTCCTTTAAAAAATTTTTTTAAATCCTCGCCCAAGGATATTTTTTTCCATTGATTTTTAGAGAGAGTAGGGGGGAAGGAGGAGGAGGAAGAGGGGAGAGAGAGAGAGAAACATTGATATGAGAGAGACACATTGATTGGTTGCCTCCTGAACAAGACCCAACTGGGGCTGGGGATCAAACCTACAACCCAAGTACATGCCTTTGACCAGGAATCAAATCTATGACCCTTCGATACATGAGCCGACACTCTAGCCACTGAGCCACACTGGGCCAGGGCCATTGGTTGATTCTTGTAGGTGCCCTAACTGGGGGATCAAACCCACAGCCCTGGCATATAGGGAAGAAGGTCTAACCAACTGACCTATTCAGCCAGGTTGTCCAGGAACCTCTTGATCCTGAAAGACTTGTGAGGAGACATGGTTAAGAAGAGTCAACCTCATGCACCATGATGGTGGAGAAAGAAAGCAAGATTAACTTTTGAACTGGTGAACTTTGAGTAAAGCAGATAACCCTCTATGATGTGAATGGGCCTCTTCCAATCAGTTGAATGCTATACAGTCATAGCACCCCTTAAAGACAGAAACATACTCTGAAAAAAGGCATCATTAGTCAATTTCACTGTTATGGGAATGTCATTACACAAACCTAGATGGTGTAGCCTAGTACACAGATTGGCTATATGGTATAGTCTATTGCTCCTGTTATAGGATAGTAAGAAGCTAGGAAAAATTCCAGGGCAGGAAAATAAGGGAAACTGAGATAAGAAAATTAAATAAGGTCAGTTTGGCAGACTGCAGCCAGCTTGTATATAGGAAGCCCCTATCTCCCCCCAGCCAAGGACACTTGAGAGCAAATGGTTAATGTCTCTCCAAAGGCAGCAGGAGAGAGGGAGAAAGGGGAAAAGAAAGAGGAATCTTAATGCAACTAGAGAATACATAGCATAAACCACCCTAAAACTAATTAAAAGACAGCAGAGAGGAGGGAGGAGGGGGAAGGAAGAGTACAGTCTATCTCCTCCTACTGTTTAAACAGAGAAGCCAGCAGTCTCGAGATTTAATTGCCATGTGCTTCTCATAAATTCTGAAAAAGCCATAACAAAGTAAGAGGGAGAGAGACCTTCAGAGTTAACCTGTACCAGGATATCTAGCAAAGGAATTTTTAAATGTATAGACAGAAAAGTATATAAATGCTAGCTACACCCCCACTCCACTTGCTCCTCAGATTAGCCAAGAGACCCCATCTGCATGTTATGCCAGATGATAATTTTGCTTGCCTTGCTTCTTTAATAAATGTGCATGCTTCAGTTTTTTTAAAAAAATAAATTGGCTTTATCGCAACACAATCATCTGGAGCCACTCATTTGAATTCATTTATATGAGAAGACAAGAATTGAGGTGGGGGCGGCCCTTTCCCTCTGACTCAGGGGACTGCCTGGTGTCTGTGAGAGGTGCCTGTAACACTCCTAGGCTGCAAACCTGTACAGCATGTTACTGTAGTGCATACTGTAGGCATTTGTAACACAATGGTAAGTATTTGTGTATCTAAACACATCTAAACATAGAAAAGGTATAGCATAAATACTGTTAAAAGATTTTAAAAAAACTGGTACACTTGTATGGGCAGGACATTTACTAAAAATGGAACTGGCAGGACTGGAAATTGTATTGGGTGAGTCAGTGAGTGAGTTGGAAGTGGATATGAAGGCCAAGGACATTATCATACACTACTATAGGTTATATACACACTGTACACTTAGGTTTCACTAAACTTATTTTAAAAATTATTTTTTCAATAATAAATTAACCTTAGCTTACTATAATTTAACTTATAAACTTTTTAGTTTTCTAAAAACTTTTGAGTCTTGTAATACAACTTAACTGAAAACACAAAGACCTTGTAAAGCTGTACATAAATATTACCTTTCTTTATATTTTTATTATATGAGCTTTTTTCCCATTAAAAATTGTTTGTAATGTTTTTGTTGTTGTTGTTGTTACAAACAAGGACACAAATACACACATTAGCCTAAGCCTACACAGGGTGAGGGTGGTCAATATCACTGTGATCTTTCACATCCATATTTTTTCCCACTGGATCTCCTTCTCCTTCTCCTTCTCCTTCTCCTTCTCCTTCTCCTTCTCCTTCTCCTTCTCCTTCTCCTTCTCCTTCTCCTTGTCCTTCTCCTTCTCCTTCTCCTTCTCCTTCTCCTTCTCCTTCTCCTTCTCCTTCTCCTTCTCCTTCTCCTTCTCCTTCTCCTTCTCCTTCTCCTTCTCCTTCTCCTTCTCCTTCTCCTTCTCCTTCTCCTTCTCCTTCTCCTTCTCCTTCTCCTTCTCCTTCTCCTTCTCCTTCTCCTTCTCCTTCTCCTTCTCCTTCTCCTTCTCCTTCTCCTTCTCCTTCTCCTTCTCCTTCTTCTTCTCCTTCTTCTTCTTCTTCTTCTTCTTCTCACAGATCTGCTTGTAAGCAGATACTATACTATGAATACTTCTCTCTGTTAAAGAAAAGCTTTCTGTATTGGGGGTCCATGTTTTCAAACTTTTTAAAGACCTTGTTAAGATCGCCAAAGTTGCTGCTAAACCCTTCATTATGAATTTTCTTGGGAGTTCTTTTTTCTTCTACTTCAGTTTCCTTTTCTCTTGACTTTTCTTCAACTATATATGTTACTAGACAGGGACTGGGCCCAGTCTGGGTCTGCCTTGGGCTGGCTGGTCATGTGTGGGTTCTTGACTTCATGCAGGGAAGATTTCACAACTTGAATCTAGGTTATTTTGAGAGTCTGTTTATTAAAGCTGGAGACAATGAAACAAGGAAAGGGCTTAGGATAGAAGAAGCAACAGGAGAGAGCCTAGGTGGGGCTGCATTGGCTCACTGAGAAGTAAGTCACAGTGACAGAAGTGAGCCAAGGTGGAGCTTTTGTTAGCTCACTGGAAAGTCAGATAAAAAGGGGGCCTTGAAGATAGATTCAGGGGGTAGGCCTGGAATGAGCTGCTGCTACCTGCCACTCCCCTGATTGCAAGTCTTATGAGGACCCTTAGAGTTTAGGAGAAAGAGAGTAGAGATACAAGCTGTAGGTGTGCTCTAGGCACTGTAGGTCCTTGTCTTGAGGCTTTTTATTTTTCTTTAGCTGTCAGAAATCCTAGGGAAGGTCTCAGGGGAGGGTCTCTACAGAATATTTACTAGTTTTTCAAGTGTGTCCTTTGATATGTTGATTTATCAAAATGTGCCTATAGAGGGGTCAGTGTTTTTTACTGGTTAATTTTATTTTCAAAGAACATCATCAAAGAGGGATGGGAACTAAGGCCAATCTGTCCCAGGATGGTCTGAAATGTGTAAACCATTTGCCCCTAAGTTTATTTGGTTAGGGAAGATAAAACCTTGTGATTTATTAGCTGACTAAATTGCTCAAATTCTTTGGCATTGTTTAATTATTTTGTCTCAGTTTCCCTTATTCCACTTGTCAAGGAATTTCCCTAGCTTCTTACTATCTGCTTCATGCATTCCTGTTCCAATTCCAACAACTCCTCATTAGTTAATTCTCCAGGAACCACTTCTAGGAGCTCCTCAGTGTCATTCTCAACCACACCAAGGTTAAAGTTGTCATTTCAACCACTGACATTGATTTTTGCAACCTTTGTGCTATGCTGTTAGAACAACTACATCATTAGATAATCAAACTTTTCAGCTCTATTATTATTTTACTAGAAGCTCGGTGCATGAAATTCATGCGGGGGGGGGGGGGGGGGGGGGGGGGGCCCCCCCATGTCCCTCAGCCTAGCCTGTACCCTCTCCAATCTGGGACCCCACAGGGATCGGGCCTAAACTGGCAGTTGGACATCCCTCTCACAATCCGGGACTGCTGGCTCCCAACCACTAGCCTGCCTGCCTGCCTGATTGCCTCTAACTGCTCCTGCCTGCCAGCCTGCATGCCCACTAACCACTCCCCTGCCAGCCTGATTGATGCCTAACTGCTCCCCTGCCAGCCCGGTCACCCCCAACTGCCCTCCTCTACTGGCCTGGCCCCCCAACTGCCCTTCCCTGCAGGCCTGTTCACCCCCAACTGCCCTCCCCTGCCGACCTGGTCCCCCCAAACTGCTCTTCCCTGCTGGCCATCTTGTGCCCACATGGAGGTGGCCATCTTGTGCTAGGGTGTGATGGTCAATTTGCATATTACCTTTCATTATATAGGAAGGGACCACCTTCTTATTTGTGCATCAATATGAGGTGCATAAATGTAATTAATTGGTTATGCTATAGAGTGGGTGCTGATGGGGAATTAAAGGCTGTCCTCACACAAGCAAAAGGAAACCCTGCAGCAAATGGCCTTCATACTTGAACTGCAATTTTGGCTCTCTCTCTAGCCTGATGACCTTCAGATTATAACTGCAGCACCAGTGGTCCCTTGGGTCTCAGCCTCCCCACCCACACTGCAGATTTGGGACTTTCCAGCCTTTATAATCAACTGAACAAATTCCTTAAAATAAACCTGTCTCTTATCTATCTATCTAAAATAATCCTATTGTTTCTATTTCTCTGGCAAATCCTGACTAACACAGTGCCCAATGGGCAATTAATAAATTAGTCAGAGGATACCATTATACTCTTGCAGCTTTTGTTATCTTATTATCAACTACAGGCCCAGTGCATGATAATTGTGCACTGGGGGAGGGAGGGTTTCCTCGGCCCAGCCTGTGCCCTCTCGCAGTCCAGGACCCCCCTCAGGGGATTTCTGCCTGGCAGGCAGACATCCTCTTGCAGTCTGGGGCTCTCGCAGTCTGGGACTCTTGCTTCTTACAGCCCACCTGCAGCGGAGGCGGGAGAGGCTCCTGCCACCGCCGCTGCACTTGCCAGCCATGAGCCTGGGTTCTGGCTGTGTGGCACTCCCCCTGTGGGAGTGAACTGACCACCAGGGGGCAGCTCCTGCATTGAGCGTCTGCTCCCTGGTGGTCAGTGCACGTCATAGCGACTGGTTGTTCTGCCATTTGGTCGATTTGCATATTACATAGGATAATAATACATGTGATGGTTAATTTTATATGTCAACTTCACTGGGCTAATGGATGCCCAGATAGCTAGTAAAACATTATTTTGGGTGTATCTGTGAGGATATTTCTGAATGAGATTAGCATTGACTAGGTAGCCTGAATAAGGAAAATCTCACCAATGAGGGTGAGCATCATCTAATTTATTGAAATCCTGTATAAAACAAAAAACTGAAGGAAGGGTAAGTTTCTTGGGCCTCTAGGTCGAAAATGGCAAATTATGGGACTTTTCAGCCTCCATTATCACATGAGCCAATCTCTAATAATAAATCTTTCTATATATCTTATTGGTTCTGTTTCTCTGGAGAACCCTAATACAATAAATATATTATAGGATCTGAGAAAATAACTATTAACAAATCTAATATTGTTGAATGAATATTATTGAATTCTTACTGTGTGCCAGAAACTTTTATAAGCATTTAACACATTACTCATTTAACTGGTTAACTGGAATTTAAAAATAAGAATATGGAAATTAAAAATGGTAGTAGAGTAAGTGGAAGCTAAACTGACACTCTCTCAGGACCAAACCGGAAATACAACTAAAATACAGGAAAATCACCCTGAAAAATCAACTGAAGACTAGTTGGAGAGGACTGATAACCATGGACAGTATAGAAAGTGGAGACCATATAGTAGGAAGTGCAGAGACGCAAAAGGGCTAGCCAGGTTCCCACAGACAGGAGCTGAAGTCCTGGAGGGATATCTCAGTTGTGGGATGTTCTCACTGAGAACTTTGGGATCTAAAGCCCAAACTGGAGTCCACAACCCAGAGAAACTGAACTGAGAAAGGTACCCACATAACACCTTGCTATGAAAAGCATCAGAGTTGCTGTTTGCCAGCCAGAGACAGCTGGGAATGCAGACACTTTATTAAAGGGCCAATGCACGAAATTTTGTGTGCAGATCACCTTTGGCTCTAGCAGAGGGAGGGCAGAGTGGACAGAAGCTGTGTGAGGACAGTCTAGGGTTCAGGGTTTGGGTTGGAGCTAAAAGGGCAGCCACCCGGGTTTCCTGTGCTTAGTCATTCTCTCACACTGTGGAGGACATCTTTCTCCTGCAGACCTTTGGAACCCAGGTGGTTTTGGCCTGGAGGAAAGACAGTTGTCCCAGTTTATAATCTATTGCCTGAGGTTAGTCAAGGCTGATAACAATCAGACTGCAGACTGAGGTGAATATCTGGAGGTTTTGAGTCTTTGTTTGATCTAATCCTGGGCCAAGGGCTAGGAAAAGGAGACCCTGGTACACATCTTGGTCCTTTCCAAAGGCATCCAGCCCCAGTAGAGGGACCCACAAGCTGTGGATTACTTATAGCCCCAAACAGGGTACTCAGGACCAATCAAAAGCACCGTTTGACATTGTCCTGCAGTAGAGATTGGGAGTCGTAGCAGATCTACCTAATACATAGACACAAACCCAAACAGGCAGCCAAAATGGGGAGACAAAACAATAACCCCCAAATGAAAGAATCTGAGAATTCTCCAGAAGAGCTAAACACAATGGAGATAAGACATTTATCTGATATAGAGTTTAGAATAATAATGGCAAAGATGTTTAAGAGCATGAGAAAAGATATAGTAACTATAAAAAATGATCAGTCAGAAATAAAGAATAACATAGCACTAGTAAACAACACATTGGAAGAAATACACAGCAAATTGGGTAGCCAAGGATTGGATCAGTGAATTAGAACAGTGGTCTCCAACCTTTCAGACCTCACGGACCACCAGTGTTCTGCAGACCACCGGTTGGCAATCACTGCTCCAAAGGTTTTCTTGAACCAGCGGTCACCAACCTTTCGAACCTCATGGACCAACAGTGGTCATCAGTTGGTGACCACTGAATTAGAAGACAGGGTAGAAAAAAAATCACTCAATCAGAGAACCAAGAAGGAAAAACAATTAACAGGAGGACAGCTTAAGGCAGCTGTGGGACAACCTGAAATATAACAATATTCACATAATAGGTGTGCCAGAAGAAGAAAGTGAGGAAGGGATAGAGAATGTGTTTGAAGAAATAATGACAGAAAACTTTCCTAACCTGGTGAAGGAAAAAGACATAAGTCCAGGAGGCACAGAGAGTCCCTAGGAAGAAGAACCCAAACAGGACAACCCCCAGACACATCATAATTAAAATGCCAAAAATTAAAGACAAAGAATCTTAAAGGCAGCAGGAGAAAAAAAAATTGGAGCTTATTTCTCATCAGAAAGCTACCGATCAGAAGGCAATGGCATGAAGTATTTAAGGCAATGAAAAGCAAGAATCTGAAACCAAGATTACTATATCCAGCAAGGCTATTATTCAAAAATAGATGGTGAAATAAGGAGCTTCCCAGACAAAAAGAGGCTAAAGGATTTTATCACCACCAAACCAACACTGCAAGAAATGCAAAAGGGATTGCTGTAATGAGAAGAAATAAAGACAGAAACACAACCATAAAGAATTAAAATGGCAATAAGTTTCTATCAATAATAAACTTAAATGTAAATGGGTTAAATGCTCCAATCAAAAGTCATAGGATAGCTGAATGGATACAAAAACACGACCTAATTATATGCTGTCTACAAGAGACCCACCTCAGAATAAAAGATTCACACAGGATGAGAGTGAAGGGATGGAAAAATTTTTTTCCATGCAAATGGAAAAGAAAAAAAAAGCTGGAGTAGCAATACTCATTCTGATAAAACAGACTTCAAAATGAAGGCCATCACAAGAGCCAACAAAGGTCACTACATAATACTAAAGGGATTGATCCAACAAGAAGATATAACCCTGGTAAATATATATACACCCAATATATAATAAAGCTTCTAGAGGACTTTAAGGGAGAGATTGACAATACAGTCATAGTAGGGGACTTTAACACCTGTTGACTTCACTGGATAGATCTTCCAAACAAAAATTAACAAAGAAACAGTGACTGTAAAGGACACACTAGACCAGGTGGATTTAATTGACATTTATAGAACATTTCACCCCAAAACTGCAGAATAAACATTTTTCTCAAATGCACATGGGTCATTCTCAAAGAGAGACCATATGTTAGGGCACAAAACAAGTCTCTACAAGTTTAAGGAGATTGAAATCAAATCAAGCATTTTCTCAGACCACAATGGAATGAAATTAGAAATAAAGTACAGTAAAAACACCCCAAACACTTAAACACATGGAGACTAAATATCATGTTATTAAACAATGAATGGGTTACCAATGAGATCAAGAAAGAAATCAAAAACTTCCTGGAAACAAATATAAATGAACACACAACAACCCAAAATCTCTGGGACACAGTAAATACAGTCCTGAGAGGGAAGTTCATAACACTACAGGCTTACCTCAAAAAACAAGAAAAATTAATAATAAAATACCAACCCCTCCAACTTAAAGAATTAGAAAGAGAACAACAAGAAAAGCCCAGAGTAAGTAGAAGGAAGGAAATAATAAAGATTAGAGCAGAAATAAATGACAAAGAGACTAAAAAAACAATACAAAATATCATTGAAACTAAGAGCTGGTTCTTTAAAAAGATAAACAAGAATGATAAACTTTTAGCCAGACTCATCAAGAAACAAGGAACAAGGACCCAAATAAATAAAATCAGAAATGAAAGCGGAGAAGTAACAATTGGCACCACAGAAATAAAAAGAGTGTATGAAAATATTAAGAACATCTATATGCCAACAAGCTGGACAATTTGGATGAAATGGACAAATTCCTAGACAAGTGAGAAAATGCAGATACCAAGAAATTGACTTACGTGTCCAAGTTCACACAGATGGCAAGGGATAAAACTGGGTTCAGAACATGCTACTGTGCCAGAGTCTACACACTTAATCATTTTACTGCATTGCCTCAGCAAACTGTCATGAGAAACAAATTGCTTCAGTTCTTTCCACAATGTTAGTTTTGGCAATGGCCTACGAAGTATTTTAAAGTTATCAGGTACTTATTAGCAACTTAATTATGAATCTGTATTGGTGGGGTTGCTGTACCAAATTAAGTGCATTACCATGCTGTCTAACCAGAGTCCAATTATCAGGGATATTCACCTTTGTGCAACACTTGTGAGAACAAGAAATTAAGCAAAAAGATATGTACCCATAGAGGCTACATAGTTCATGGCTAAACTCTATTTGTTTTAATCTTAGGAAAGTGTTTTAACCTCTTACCTGGACCCTAGATATCCTAACCATTATTATATAGTAAAGCCTTGATATAATGGTCTAATTCAGGTGAGGGGGTGTCCATGAAAGCCAAAAGTCTGTTATATAATAAACTAGGTTTTCCAAATGGGTATGTCAAAAAATTGACAAATTAGTTTACCTCTTTTTACTTTTGCAGACACATTTGTATAATTAAAATTAAGTATGTATGAAAAATTTAATTTCACAGAGAAGGTTTCTATATGTATTACTGTAACTTTATATTTATACTGAATAAGTCTAGTAAATGTGTGCATTCACCAGTCCCTGAGAGTAAACAAATGCACACAGCTGGAGCACGGCTTAGTACATGTGGGTTATGTAGTGTGATTACCTGCTAATCATTCGCCAAACATTGTTTATGAGCCATGATGCGTTTAAATAAATGGGCTATAGTTGTAGATATGTAATATTTATGTCAGCAAAATTACTGCAGTGTTTTTTCCAACATATGGCCTAGTTGCTAAAATTGATTAAAAATAACAGTGAATTAATGACAAAATATAACCTGTTAATTTAATTATAAGCAAATCTTGGTTAAAAGCATTTTAAAATTAACAGGCTGCTAATTTTCACATATGACATATAGACTGGAAATTTTGTCCATTAAAGATGGAAGTCTGTTAAATTGAGGTCTGTGAAATCAAGGGTTTACTGTAATTCTAACAGAGTTTGAAATCTGCCTTCTTTCTCTACAGCCAATACATGTGGGGAGATGGGCTTCTGAGGATGAGCAGCAGCACGTTGACAGCAATGGAAAGTTGGCATAAGGGCATAGAAAGACAAAAATCCAAAACAAAAAGTCAGGCCATTGGGAGGAACAAAGATGATCTATACTCATCACTGGCCCTGAGAACATCACTGTAAAATAGCCCAGTTTCATAATAATTGTAGGGAGTGGTTTCATATTGTAGGATTAAGCCTCGGACTGACCTGTTGGCAAAGCCACAAACAAGTCCTAGCTTAGAAGGCACAGCCCTCTTAGCATAATTAGGCTTGACCTTATGACACTCCCTAGATCTTATCTGGGTAGCTAATGGGCTGAGGGAGA
>NW_005358043.1:2621299-2639995 GCF_000412655.1 Myotis brandtii | reverse complement strand
CCACTACCTTGTTTACCTCTGGCTATAAAATAAAGGCTTAGCTTGCCATCTGGATCTCTCTCTGTGGCCTCAGCCAGGCACAGGAGATCCACCTAGATCCAGCTTATTCTCTTTGTCTGTCTTTTCTACATCCTTCACTGCCCTTCTTCAGGCTCACCGAACCCTTGGCTGTGCTCGCCTGGCACAATAATGACCAGGAATCATTGATTATGTTTAATGCAACTATGTCTAACACACTCTCTTTAAAGGGCAAGTATATGTATAAAAACAATTGAAAAATATTGTCTTGATTCTAACAGTTATTCTAGCTTAATTCATTCTCTTAAAGTGGTTTGATATAGCTGCATTTTTATTTCATCCTTTAAGCAAAGGGCAATATTTGTTTGTCACTTGAATGGGATCATTTTGTGTTGTTGTAACATCAGAGTTTTCGAGGCTGAAGGGACCTTAGAGATGGTATACTTTAGTTCACCCATTCAAGGGTCTATGAGTAGTTAGGCCATTGCTGGAACTAGGATATTTTTATCCTTTGGTCCATCACAGTGTATTAGTCATGTCAGGGTATGCTGCAAATAATCAATGATCCCAAATCTCAATACAACAAAAGTCAGTTTCTCACTTACACTACACGTCTCACATAGTTGCCAGGAAGGTCTGCTCCACACAACTCTGTAGGCATCCAGATGATAGAGGCTTTGTCTTGTAGCAGCAGCAAAAGGCCTCTTGACCCACTTTGCCAAGATGAAGGAGAATCACACCATCAATGAAATATGCTTCCACTTATTCCATTGATCGGGAAGTCACGTGGCTTCACCACTCCAAAGGGAGCTAGAAAGTCTACTCTTTCAAGTGCTTGGGAAGAAGAGGGAGCTAACATTAGTGAACACTAGTATGACCTACCATATCCTTTCCTTCATATCATCCTTCTGAAACAACCTGGTAAATTACGAGACCGTGATGGAGATAGTAACAATGATGACACCGACAATGATGATATCTGAAATCTGCACAGGTCCTGAAGGTCCAGAAAATGCTTGTCTCATGTACACTATTAACTTTACTTTGCACAATAATATTATCTTCATTCTTTACATGAAAAAAATTAAGCTCAAGGAAAGTTCAATTGAATGGAGTGATTTGCTTAGGATAGCACAAATGAGTCTCTCTAAGTCCAGCGGCCTGCACTCTAAGAGCCAAGCTGCAGGGAAGCGCTGGAGGTGCAAACATTTACTGTGTAGAGGTTTAGTTAATCTATACAGTAAATGTGTAGACAGTCTTTTTTTTTTTCATTGTTGAAATCTAAAGGCCTGGTGCACCAAATTCGTGCACTCAGGGAGGGGAGGTCCCTCAGCCCGGCCTCCGCCCTCTCGCAGTCCAGGACCCTTCGGGGGATGTCAGACTGATGGCTTAGGCCTGCTTCGGGCCTAAGCAGTCAGTTGGACATCCTTAGCACTGCCGTGGAGGTGGGAGAGGTGCCTGCCACCACCACTGCTCTCGCCAGCCATGAGCCGGGCTTCTGGCTGAGTGGTGCTCCCCGTGTGGGAGTGCACTGACCACCAGGGGGCAGTTCCTGTATTGAGTGGGATCGAGCCAAAACCGACTCTCTAACATCCCCTGAGGGGTCCCAGATTGCGAGAGGGCACAGGCCAGGCTGAGGGACCCCACCGGTGCACGATTGGGGTCAGGAAGGGATGCGGGAAGTTGGCCAGCCAGAGAGGGCAGCCCCCTGGTGGTCAGTTCGTGTCATAGCTACCAGTCGGAGCGTCTGCCCTCTGGTGGTCAGTACACGTCATAGCTACTGGTCAGAGCGTCAGCCCCCTGGTGGTCAGTGCACGTCATAGAAAGTGGTTGAGCAGCCTTAGCATATCATTAGCATATTACACTTTGGTTGAATGGACAACCATATTAGGCTTTTATTATATAGGACTAGAGGCCTGTTGCACGAAGAGATTCATGCAATAGGCCTTCCCTTCCCCTGGCTGCTGGCACCTGGGACCCAGGCCTTGGCTCTAGATGGAGCCTTCAGTCTTCGCTCCGCCGCTTCGCCCCTATGTATGCAAATTAACCACCGTCTTTGTTGGGTTAATTTGCATACTCTCCTGATTAGCTGGTGAGCATAGCAGAGGGACAGTTAATTCACATGTTTGTCTATTATTAGGTAAGATATTATAGATGTCTCCCCATTTCCCCCACATTGACCCTCTCCTCTCTGCCCTGCCTCTTCCCCAGGCCTTCACTGCACTATGGCAGTCTCTCTCTCTCTCTCTTTTTTTTTTAGTACAAAAACCACCCCCAACTTTGCCTGGAGTCTCCTGGTTCAAACATTCTTTTACCCTCCCCAAGAATTAATCTCTAGTTTCTGACAAAGTATGTAAGTGCCAATGTCCCATCTGTATGGCCTAGCACAGAAGATCTGGAGGTCTAACTGCTTCTGAAATGAATGTTCAGTATTATCCTCTTCACTCCCACCTCCTCTGCTCTGCCAACTCCTGAGCTTTTTGAAGGCTCTCAACCATAGCCATTTTGCTTCTTGGGTTTTTCCCTCTCCTAGTTTGAGATTTAGCTTTGTCATGTCTTCTAGGTCAGTTACCACTCATCCTTCTGTGAGGAGATGATACTGAAAGTCTAGTCAAAGCTGAAGAGGACCTGAGGAGAAAAGTGAAATAGGCATCTAACCCAAGAACAGGCCAACAGACGAAAGCCATTCTCAGAATTCACTGCAAAGTGCTTTAAAGCACAAGGGTTAATAAAAGTAAAGAAAATAGTGCAACTAGTTTCTAACTGTGATTCCTTACCTATAACCAAATGCAGGCTTTATTTTACAACAAAACATGCTTGGTGCATTAAGTATAGATACTTGATATTTATTGTATTGTGGATGGAGGAAAAGGGGGGTTCTCTGGAAAGTAACCTCACTGAGTGGTTTGATCAGAAATTCCTAACTGGGCAGGTCATAGTAGGTAGTCATGACCCAGGCATATAACTGTTCAGTAAAAGGCTTATCTTTGCCTTCAGCAAGCCCTGTCCATTGTTTCCGTGGTTCTAGAAACACACCTTTGAAATAACCACTCTCAAGAAACCACATCTTGTTAACTCTCCAGTCATCTAATCTCCAACTTGCTTTTCCCCACCTCCATGTAACTTCTCCTTAATTTCAAATGCATAAAAGAAGCTGCAAAACTTATTTTGCAGAGCATTTGAGATCTTGCTCCTGTATAAAAATTCTCTACAGGTTTGAACATTTCTTATGTCAACAGTATTAATGTAAAAACAATGTAAAAATCACGTGTTCCTCATAGAACATCTTAGGTGGTATGTATTTGAATTATCATATATAGGTTAGAAATTTAAGGCAGCAACTCACTGAAACTATACGTGAAAAAAATAAATTACAATAGTGTGATAAATTGACCCTGTTTGATCTATGGGATAACTTAACAATTAGGATTTTAGAAGCAAGGTAACCAAATGAGAATGACAGACCCAATCACACAATAAGTGTTTAGTGTTAAATTAGGCACAGGACAGAATACAAATGCAAGTGTTATTGGAGAAACTGCGCAGGTGGAACTTCTCTGATGCTAGTGGGAGTGGGGTACCCCTTTCCCCACCGGGAGCTGGGGGTTAGGTTCTTGTGCTTTCTTGAGAAAAAGAATTTTCTAAGACTCACAAAGAAAAATGAATGATTTTTATTTGCATGAAATTATATCCCTCAGTTTCCAAAGTGCCATTTCCCATAAACCAGGCCTGGAAAATGTGCAGCTGGGGATTCAGCAGAGCCAAAAGCAAGGTCAGTGTCCGGAGTTTCCATTCCGTGGTGGAATTAAGTCTGGCATGGCATCAGGCAAGTTGTAGTCCATTATTCCATTGTGTGGGCCATGTGGGCAAGTGCAGAGCGTGAGAGCACACCCCTTGCAACAAGGGTCCCAAGGGAGCAAGAGAGCCAAGAGAGAGAACTCCCTTTGTTAGGGGTTTAAGTATCAACTCTTCCCTTTCTTGCAGTGGCCTCGCCTATTCTAGCCAATGGTTTGTTCCCAGTGTGACTGACATAAAAGCACTTTCCCACGTCACCCACACTTTACTGGGCATGCGTCTAAATTGCAGCTTCCCTTTGCTCCTTTTCAGTTATATATATATATATATATCTCTAATATGCAAAGTGTCCCCTCAGGAGTTCGACCAACTGGGAATTCGATCGCTCTCTATGACGTGTGCTGACAACCAGGGGGCGGCGCAGAACAAAGGAAGGCCCCGGCAGCAGCCAGTAGCCAGAAAAGGGAGGCCCCAGCTGGCCGCTGGAAGCCACTAGGGACCCTACCTGTGCACGAATTTGGTGCACTTGGCCTCTAGTTAATTAATAACCAGGTTATTATAATGTTATCAAATGGTTTGGTCTTCTGGAAACATACATTAGTCGAGAAGACAAAACAAATGCATGTAAAATGACAGGTTCTTACAAAACAGTCTATCATAAAGAGCTATATTTTTGTAATGAAAACTTCAAATGATGTGGGAAATGTGAAGAACAGAAGGAAAAGGGGAGACAACCCAGTGAATACCCAGTGAATATTTCATGCGAAAGCTGAGCCAGGACTGGAAGCCTGAATATGATCTGGATAAATGGAGAGGAAAGAGTCCATTTCAGAAGCAGCATGAGCAAAGGCTGGGTGTGCTGTGGTCCTGGTAAAGCGCCTCCCCCGGTTGTGGCACACCAGGCTGCATTATCCTTAGTTGTGCTTGTGTATCTCCATCCCACCAGGTCATAATTGTCTTGAGGAAAGGGCCTTATTTTTCTTCGTATAAGTGGAGCAGACATTGCATTTGGCTCAGAAGAGGTGCTCAAAACTGTTTAATTGATAAGGTTTAAAATTTTTGCTTAGAATAGTAGGAAAAAAAATACCTACATGGTTCCACACTTTTCTGGAACCTCTTAGTTATTCATTTTAAAACAAAATATTACATTTCTAATGTTCTTTTTCCTAGGTGACTATGAAAGATACAGACTGTAATAGAAGGACTAAGGCCAAGGAGTTTGTACTGCAGGCAAGTAAGTACTCAAGTACCAATTGAACATGCTTCTTTGTTACTTTTTGTTATACTATTACCTGGGGAGAAAGTTTTAACTAAATCTGAACTATTGGCACACCAAGAGAAGATTCCCTTATTCGGCTCATTTCTCTTTGAATGATGCATTGGCACAGCCCCTTTTACCTGCAACAAGCCTAGACCAGTGGTCGGCAAACTCATTAGTCAACAGAGCCAAATATCAACAGTACAACGATTAACATTTCTTTTGAGAGCCAAGTTTTTTAAACTTAAACTATATAGGTAGGTACATTGTTATTAACATTAGGGTACTACTCCTAAGGTGGCCTTTGTTAAAAACGTCCTCAATCTGAGGGGTCGACCTCAGCAAACATACCCCCACGTCTTCTAACGCCACTTCTTCAAAATTGACTCTCCCAGGCCGAAAACCGACTTCTGCGCATGGGCCACGAAGTTTCAATCGCACTGTACGTGCGCACCAGCACGTGGTATTTTGTGGAAGAGTCACACTCAAGGGGCCAAAGAGCCGCATGTGGCTCTCGAGCTGCAGTTTGCTGACCACTGGCCTAGACTAGTGTTTCCTATTGTGTCTTAATGAATTTTAATCATACCCCTCCCTATATTGACATCACACTGTCCTTTTTATTACTGTGCTAGAGGCCCAGCTCACGAAATCATGTGCGGGTAAGGTCCCTAGGCCTAGCCTGGGATCAGGGCCATCTTCCGCCTGCTCACCAGTCCCCAGTCCCACCCTGCCACCACCCACCTGGCTCCCAGTGGTTTCCCATTCACCACGCTGTGATCAGAGCCTGCGGGCCAGAGAGAGGGACCAAGAGGTCAGCTGTTCCACCGCTTGCCAGTCCCCAGTCCCACCCCACCCTGCCGCCAACCACCGGGTTCCCTGTGGTTCCCCGTTCACCGTGCTGCAATTGGAGCCTGCAGGCCAGAGGGAGGGCCAGTGGTCAATGCACCTCATAGCGACCTGGGCGTGTAGTTTTGTTTTAATTTTGTCTTTTCAGACTGCTTAGCTTGGCGAATAAGCTAATGAGACAAATGTATTCAAGATCATGGGCTTAGCTTGTGCTGCTTTCTCTCTTCCTTGGCCACAGACTACCCCTCTGACCCTCCAAGATATTGTCAAGTATTGTCAATATATATATTTTGGTCTTCACCTATTTTTTGCTAATTTCTAAGACCCATGGAATTTCCTAAGTGATAAGAATAATAAAGGTTCCTTTTGTTATCCATAACAAACCCCTTTCAACCACACCAGTGCTTGTTAATGAGATGACTTTGGAAAGCCCCAGGGATGGGGGCTGGTTGCCAGGGGAACAAATCAAGATTAGAAGGCTGGAACCTTCAGCCCCACCCCCTCACTTCCAGGGAGTGGAGAGGGGCTGGAGGTCCAATTAATCACCAAGGCCAGGGAATTAATCCATCACGCCTATGTAATGAAGCCTTCATAAAATACCCAGAAAAAGGCTTGTTGATGAACCTGTGGAGATGCTGGGAGGATGGTGCTTGTGAAGAAGGCATGGGGCCTCCACATCCCTTTCCCCGTACTTTGCTCTATCTATTTCATCTGGCTGTTATATTCTTCTATAATAAATCAGAAATCTAGTAAGTAAATTGTTATGCTGAGTTTTGTGAATCGCTTTAGCAAATTATTTGGGAGTTGCAGGAACCTCTGATTTATAGTGGGTTGGTTGGTCAGAAGCCCAGGTGACAGCCTGGTCTTAAGATTGGCATTTGAAGGGGAGTGGTCCTGTGGGGCTGAGCTCTTAACCTGGGCTCTGATGCTACCTCCAGGTGCATAGTGTCAGAATTGAGTTAAACCGTGGGACACACAGCTGGTGTTGCAGAATGGCTTGATGTGTAGAAAACCCACACAACTTGTGTCAGAAGTGAAGTACTACCGGGTAGTTTTGAGAATGGAAGAGACACACAGAAGTGTGTTTTTCCCATAGACCTCCTAACTCCCATCTCTAAATGTATGTAAATGATCTTGTTGCCACCAGAGGGCTTCTTCTCTGGGGCCTTTTGGGTGTCAGGTGACCTGCAGGTCCTTGACTCACCCAGAAAAGATATTTCAAGGATGAATCTGAGAATAAAGCAAGTTAGTCAAGTAGAAGAAAAGAGAGGCCAGGGCGCGGGCACCACTATGAAAGAAGCAAAAAGTACAGCATGCGTCTGTCAGGGTGGATGGGGGACAACTTGAGACTGAGTTGCGCTCCTGGGCAGTTAGTTATTGGAAGTTTGTTTCCAAGGGTGTGGTTGAGGGGATTGTCTCCAAACTGTGGTGTCAAATTCTGACTCCGCCTTCTGGTTGGGAGAGGGTGTTGTTGTTGTGGACTCTCAGGACTACGCAGGAGCCTCCTGCAATTAACTCTTTCCCTTTTAAAAAAAAAAAATATATTTCTTTATTGGTTTCAGAGAGGAAGGGAGAAGGAGAGAGAGATAGGAACATCAACGATGAGAGAGAAAATCATTGATCGGCTGCCTCCTGCATGCACCCCACTGGAGATTGAGCCCACAACCCAGGCATGTGCCCTTGGCCACAATCGAACCTGGGACCCTTTAATCCACAGGCTGACGCTCTATCCACTGAGCCAAGTCAGCTAGGGCTAACTCTTTCCCTTTGATCATTCCTGGAAGTGGGGCTCTGGTGAGGTTGTATTGTCAATCAGTGAGCTAGATACAAGATGCCTTAACAAGCCAATTAAGAGTCGTTTATTGCGTGTGGGTTCAAAGCAGAATATCTCTGTCAAATTCTGAAGAAACACAGGAAGGAGTATTCCCTTTTTATATCCTTATAGGTCTTTGTGTAAGTTATTTTTGCAGACAGCTTGTAACCTTGGGTATATATCTTATCTAACAAACACCTGTCATATCTATACAGACAACTTGTAACCTTGAGTACATATCATATTTATACAGACACCTGTAACCTTGACTACATATCTATACAGGCACCTGGCATGGGAATATTGTCAGTATCAGTGTATCAGCGCCTTATGTTAGATGGCTAGCTTGCAAGGTCAGACAGTTAAGTTTATCTTTTCTATTATTCAAGCTAAAAAAACAAAGCTATTTTTACAGAATAAGAGACCATCTAAAAATAACAGAGGTGACTTATGGAATAAGGGACTAGCAAGAAATAGCAGAGAACTTTAAAACAGCAGTTTTCCCAAAGGAGGGATTGTTACTATGCTTCAGTGAGAGGATGTCAGCTCCTACTTCCTCATTCCACTTGTCCGGATTTTCTCCTAACTCCTTCCCTTTCCCTTCCCCATCCTCTTCTCCTTCCCCTTCTCCGTGACCTCCTGGCTCATAGGTTGATGCTCAACTACTGAACCACACCAGCCCGGCGGCTCCTCCTCTTCCTCCTCTTCTTCCTCCTCCTTTCTCCTCCTCCTCTTCTTCTTCTCCTTCTCCTTCTTCTTCGCCTCCTCCTCCTCCTCCTCCTTCCTCTTTTTCTTTTTCTTCTCCTCCTCCTCCTCCTCCTCCTCCTCCTCCTCCTCCAATATTTTAGAGAGAAAGAGAAGAGAGTGAGAAAGAGAGAATGCATAATATCCATTTGTTGTTCCACTTTTTTATACATTCACTAGAGGCCCAGTGCATGAAATTCATGCATGGGTAGGGTCCCTAGCGGCTACCAGCTGCTGACCGGGGCACCTCCCTTCTTGGCCCTGCCCCCTGGTCGAACTCCCGGTTGAGGGGACAATTTGCTTATTAGGCTTTTATTATATACGATTGATTGATCCCTGTATGTGCCCTGACTGGGGATCGAACCTGCAACCTGAGTTGCCAGGCCAGGGTTTTTCTAACTTCTTTCTATCCTGCCTCAATGTGGCTGAAGTGCTGGGTTAGGTGAAGGGATGAAGTGCAACTACTGGCTTCTCCACTCCAAGGACTTGCCTTTCTGACAAAGGGCCATTAGCCTTGATAGTCATGTATTGAGTAATGATGGGGATACATTCTGAGAAATGTGCTGTTAGGAGATTCCACTGTGTGAAACTCACAGAATGCACTTACACAAACCTAGAATGTATAACCTACTATACACCGTCCTAGGCTATATGGAAGAGCCTATTTTTCCTAGGACACAAGCCTGTACAGCTTGTTACTCTGCTGAATACTGCAGGTAACTGTAACACAATGCTAAGTACAGCTTGGGGCCAAAGTAGGTTTACAGTTGTGAGTCCATGAAACAGTTTATTCCTGTGTTACTATTTATTAATTATTGAATTATTTTTCATATGAACAACTGCAAACCTACTTTGGCCCCATACTGTACTTGTTTATGTAAACATATCTAAACATAGAAAAAAAGCACTGAAAATACAGTTAAAAGACAGGAATTGGTGTATCTTTATGGGGCACTTACTATAAATGGAGTTTACAGGACTGAAAATTGCTTTGGGTGAGTCATTGAGTAAGTGAATGTGAAGGCTCAGAACATCACTGTACACTACTGTAGGCCTTAAACACACTGTCCCACAACTTCCAACAGGGTCAGAAATAAAATATCAGTCCTGACCGGTTTGGCTCAGTGGATAGAGCGTCGGCCTGCGGACTGAAGGGTCCCAGGTTCGATTCCGGTCAAGGGCATGTACCTTGGTTGCGGGCACATCCCCAGTAGAGAATGTGCAGGAAGCAGCTGAATCAATGTTTCTCTCTCATCGATGTTTCAAACTCTCTATTCCTTTCCTTCTCCCTCTTCTCTGTAAAAAAATCAATAAAATATATTAAAAAAATAAAATAAAATATCAGAACTGTCAATGCTGCTCCATGAATGGGGATGCGGGGTGGATTAACTGGAAATATTGAGAAGAAACTGGCTGGGTAAGTAGTAGATTATCATGGTAGTGACTTTTTAGGAGGGAGTGAAAGGTGGCCTGCGGATCAGTAGGAATAAGAAATCAAGACAGAGAGATCAAGGAACATAGGGGATTGTCATAGCAATGTGGTTCTGGCTATTGCATGTTGGAGCAGTGGTTGGATTAAGGGACTTTGTTAAAAAGGAAGGGGTTTAGCATGGAGAGGGTAGAATTGAGGCCTCAATATTTTGATTTTAGAAATTCATTTTTGGTTCAATTGTCCTTATCCATCACGCCTATGTAATGAAGCCTTCATAAATACCCAGAAAAAGGCTTATAGACTGTCCGTGTTCGTGAACCTGTGGAGATGCCAGGAGGATGGTGCTTGTGAAGAAGGCATGGGGCCTCCATATCCCTTTCCCCATACTTTGCCCTATCTATTCCACCTGGCTGTTATATTCTTCTATAATAAATCAGAAATCTGGTAAGTAAATTGCTGTTCTGAGTTTTGTGAACTGCTTTAGCAAATTATTTGGGGGTTGCAGGAACCTCTGATTTATAGAGGCCTGGAGGTGGGGGTGGGAGGGCAGATCCCTCAGCCTGGCCTGTGCCCTCTCACAATCCGGGACCCCTCAGGGGATGTAGCAGTACGCCAAGTGGCAGGCGGCCAGGGAGGACCCGAGCCAGGGCCGGGCGGGCACCGTGCAGCTAGTGCTCATCCCAGCCCGCTGTGCCTGCCGCTGCTGCTCAGTTGTGCTGCCGCAGCGTTGGGAGCCAGGTGCAAACATTTTACACTTTAACCAAATGTCTGTGAAGAGTTTTCCTGTGCCTCATCTCATGTGATCCTCACAGAAGTCCTGGAGCAGGTAGATAGCAGACTCAGTGGAATCCTATATTCTTTTCATTAGCCGTAAAACAGAGATTCAGAAAGCCTTTAGAAACTTGATTCAACTGAAAAGAAGTAAGAAATGGTGGGCCTTGAAAATGACTTCAGGTTTTCTCACTGCGCAGAATATAGTCAAACACTGCTGCAGTTAAATATTTTACCCTTTGTTCTCCCTGCGTGATCTACAATAATAATCTGCTTCATGTTGCTATTTACTGCTGTGTTGCTGACAATTTCCTGAAAGAGAAGTTGGGGTGCTTCACTGGGCTGGAAAAAGTTTAGCTAAATCAGAAAGCAGTTCTAATATAAGCAAGTTTATTCTCTCTATATAAAAGGCTAAGTTGACTCGCACATGCACAATACATATAAAGCACTCTGGTGCCAAAAGCATGCTTGTGTTTTGATCTGTCATTGTCAATTGTGAATTTGGTTGACACTTCTATTATAGAGAAAAGGCGAATAACGATATTAAGATATTTCTTCTAATTAATTTTCTTTCAATGTGCATGAATTTGTGCTCTGGGTCACTAGTTATTAAATAATTCAATTAAAAGGATATGAGCAGAAAAAAAATCAAAGCAAGCATTTATTAAAGCTTCTTACAAGCCCAGGCTTGGAGAAGGCAGCAAAAGACCATGGAGGTCATTTCACACAGCACAGTGGTGGTGGTTGTAAACTTTGGGGTCACTGAGGTAAGTTAGCCCAGAAGTACCCCTGCTCTGACTTTGGCCAGTTTTCTGGAGTGGCCCCTGCTGTGTGGTTCTGGGAAGCAGCAGCAACCAAAGTATACAACTATCTAAATGCACCTGTGAGTCATTAAAAAATAAAAATAGAATAGAATATTTTATGTATACCCAGATCAACTGATGTGCTGTCTTTTTCCCTGTGACTTGGCAAGAAATGTGCTTTTCTTTCTTTTTTTTTTTCAGTGTTTGGTGCCAAGGCTCACTGAGCAGGCACTTTGCCTGAAGGATCTATGCATCCATCTCCCTTAGAGGTCCCACTGCCGCTCACGGGGCAGGTACAGCACTTAGATCACCTGACTCTAAGAGCAAAGTCTTGGGAACGTGTTATCTAACTAGAACTTTTGTTACTAAATCCTTGTGAGAAAAAGGACTGAGAAAGATCCACAGAACACAGTTTTGGTGAGACTAATTAGGTGTTTTGATTCCTAACGCAGAGGTGTTCTCTTTTAAAAAGAAAAGATTGAGTAGGTATTGAGTGACCTCTGCGCTCACTAGTTTCTAAATAAGAATGAAATGCACCCATGGGTGCTCTGGATCCCTTACTGTGATCACTTCTCTCCACTCCTTACCTTGTTTGGCTTGCCTTTTTTTGGCGTTCTCTTTCTTTTTTCCTTTTGTAATTCATTCAGTATCACTACACAAACCAGCAAGGCCACATTCAGGATGCTGGCTAACTGATACAATTTGAGGTTTTTGAAAACAAAACAGCTGAGCATTTCCTTTGTGCCAAAGGAAAGGAAGTAGAGGTTGGCTAGGACACTGTGCTTTAAGAAACCCGTTCAGTCAGAATGATTTCCTGACTGGGGAGGTAAATTACCTATTCAGTCTTTCCCCTATTGATCTGCCCAAAGACCATTAAAATACAGATTTTTATCTCAGAAAACTGGATGCAGAGGTAAAGGTTTATTAAACTAACACTTACTAGTAATTAGCAAGGCAATAGTAACGTCTAAAGCACTGCCTCTGAGAGACATCTTCTTCTCCCTGTCTGTGAGGTGACACTACTCACAACTCTTGTAATGTTTGAATAAACTCTCAGATATTGTTGTTATTTTCTGGTCTCCCTCATCAAACTTAATAGAACATTTAAAAAACAAACTTTTTTGATGACAATAGTGACTTGTATTTATCATAGAAAATTTGTGAAATATAGAAAAGTTCAAGAAAGAAAATAAAAACCACCCATTATTTTACCGTCCAAATATAACAACAGTATTGTTAATATTTGGTAAGTATCCTTCTAGTCATTCTGTGGATATACACAAGTAAGCTGTAGAGACATTTGAGGCAGATGTTGTTGTTGAAGGTTAATTCTTAAAGTCCATGGTTTGACTGAAGGAGGAGAAATGACCAAGACTTCTGCTGGATTTGGTACCTGATACCTGTGTCATTTAGGAAACTTTCAGTAGCAGGTAACTGACCATCACAATTAAATAACAAATAAATGCAATGGCTCATGAATTTAGGAATTGAGAGATAAAATACAAAGTTCTCCCCAGGACTGGCTCCATTCAGTAGTCCCAACTCCATGTCTCTGCAGTTCTCTCAGCTCATGCTCAGGCCAGTGGCAAGATGGCCATAGCCATGCTGCCTCAGTGACATCAACGTGCAGAGGGAGAGGGGGTCACATGCAAGAGTTCTTTCAAAAGAGCACAGACAACCCACAGACGGGGGAGAATATTTTCAAATCATAGGTCTGGTATCCAGAATATATAAAGAACTCTTACAACTCAACAATTAAAAGGCAAATAGCCCAGACCTGGCTGGTGTGGCTCAGTTGGTTGAGCATCGTCCTATGTGCTAAAATGTTTCCAGTTCAATTCCAGGTCCAAGCACATGCCCATGTTGTGGGCTTGATACCAGGTAGGACACATGCAGGAGGCAGCCAGTCAATGTTTTGCTCTCACAATAATGTTTCTAACTCTTTCTCTTTCTCCCTATCTCTCTCTCTAAAAATAAATTTTAAAAATCTAAAAAAATTTAAAAAAGACAAATAGCCCAATTTAAAAAGTGGAAAAAGTGTTTGAATAAACATTTATCCCAAGGTATAGAGATGGCCAATAGGCACATAAAAAGAAGCTCAACACCATTAGTCATTAGGGAAATGCAAATTAAAACTACAATGAGACATCACATCACACACACTAGGATAATTATATTTAAAAAGACTAATAATAGCAAGTGTTGCTGAGAATGTGGAGAAATTAGACATGGCTGGTGGGGATGTAAAATGGTATAGTTTCTTTGGAAAATCAGTATGGCAGTTCTTCAAATAGTTAAATATAGATTTACCATATAACCCAGCAATTCTACTCCTAGGTATTTACCCAAGAGAATTGAAAACAGTCTGGCCAGTGTGGCTCAGTGGTTGAGCATCAATCTATGAACCAGGAGGTCACGGTTTGATTTCCTGTCAGGGCACATGCCTGGGTTACAGACTGACAGCTGTCAGAGGGGTGGGGGTTGGGGGCCGGGTGAGAAGTATGAAGGTATTAAGCAAAGAGAAAACAGACTCAAGAACATAGACAACAGTATGGTGATTCAAGAGGGGTGGAATGGGGGAGGTGGAAAAGGGTAAAGCAGGGATAAATGGGGATGGAGACTTGATTTGGGGTAGTAAACACCTAATACAATATGCAGATGATGTATTATAGAATTTACTAGAGGCCCAGTGCACAAAATTTGTGTACAGGAGGGGTCCCCTCAGCCCATCACGACCCCCCTCTGCCAGCCTAATCACCCCCAACTGCCCCCCCTGCCAGCCTGGTCACCCCTCACAGTCCCCCCGCTGGCCTGGTTGCTCCATGCAGCCTGCTGTTCAGTAGTTTGGTCATCCCTCACTAACCCCCCCTGCTGGCCTGGTCTTAGGCAGCCATCCTGTGAGGGTGTGATGGTCAATTTGCATATCACCTCTTTATTATATAAGATATCTAGAGCCTATATAATTTTTATTAACCAATGTCACTGCCATAAATTCAATTTACAAAAATTTTCATTCTTGAGCTTCTCTTATCTTGACATCCCATATCTTAGGCCTATTTTTTACCTGTTTTTTTCCTATTATAATGTATATAATTGTCTTTTTGCTGTCTGCCCTACTGTCACCAGAACAGCGGTAGTGTTCTGAGGACCTTGGTTCTTGTCTTGTGGAAAGAAAAATTTCAGACCATAGACACAGATGGCAAAGCAGACAGTGGTTTATTGGCAAAGGAAAAGTACACTTGGGAGATTTCCAAGAGGGGACTCAGAGGGAACTGAGTGCCCCTCTTGATTATGAGCAGGGTTTTATGCTTGCTTGAACTTCCCCCCACCTCCTGGCTCCTTAACCCCCTAACCTCCCTCCCACCCCGACCTGTGTTCCTGCCCATCGAATATGAACATCTCTGCCAGTATTGGGCAGTCATATGCCTGGGCTGTTCATGTTTTGAGGCCCTATGCATGTTCTTTTTATCATTTTTGCCCTTTTACATCTAGAGTCCCCAGTGTTTGGTCATATGGTGATCATTACCCTATTTGTTAGCCTCTAGGCCAGTGGTTCTCAACCTTCTGGCCCTTTAAATACAGTTCCTCATGTTGTGACCCAACCATAAAATTATTTTCGTTGCTACTTCATAACTGTAATGTTGCTACTGTTATGAATCATAATGTAAATATCTGATATGCAGGATGGTCTTAGGCGACCCCTGTCAAAGTGTCTTTCGACCGCCAAAGGGGTCGTGACCACAGGTTGAGAACCGCTGCTCTAGGCCTCATGCTCCTCATGTGTAACTGCCCTAGACCGTATCAGGAACTTGAAACCACAGTCAGCCATCTGGTTATCAGCTGACGGTTATGGGTTATGTTTAAGGTTGGTATTTACTTTCCCTGTCTGTCCCCTCAGTTATGTTTAATATTAATATTTCTTTTTCCTATCTGTCCCTTCATCAGGCTCATGTTTAGCTAGCTACCTACTCTAACACTACTAAATCACAAGTTCCTTGAATGCAAGGGCTTCTGGGTATCCCCAACAGTTAGTAGAGTGTCTAGCCATAAAAGGTAATCAATAAATGCTTATTGAATTAATGACTGACGTGAAACTTGGAAATACCTCCTATTCTGGCCAGTGGCCCAGTTTCCAGTATGAGCAATTCATCATTTGTATGAAGACGTGCTTTCTGACACACTGTCCCTAATACTGAATCACTCACAGCTTTGTGTGAGTTTACCAGCTTCTCTATGACCCAGGGAACAGAACTAGTCCAGGTTCCTCAGTAGACAAACTTGAAGAGGAACTAGTCTAGCTGCCTTTTGAGTTTGGAGCCAGATCATGTGACAAGATCATGGCATATTAATATATTTTTATTGTTTAAAATATGAATTTCCAAGTACTTAAGAAATGCAAATGCTTTATGCCACTTGTTACATCAAATACACACACACACACATACATACACACACACACACACACACACACACACACACACACACAGTCACATCCTCAGAGATAACTCCACTTTGTGAAATAGGAAAGGGGCATCTGGCCTCTTAAAGCAAAGATAAGGGAAAATCAGGTCTTAATAATTTAAAGCAGTTCTTTGAGATGGTAAATAAGTATGGACAAAGGAGAAATAATAGAGATAATTTATCTTTTGTCTGAATCCCAGGGGCCTCTAGTAAGGAGCTTTTGATAAGATCTGCAAGAATCCCTTAAGCTAGAATGTTTTATAGCTGTAGGGTTCATCACAGAGAATTGTGTTTTAGAAAGCACTTACTTAATTAGAGGCCATAGAAAATCATCTACAGCTTCAGTTCTTTAGCTAAAAACTTCAATAGTGGTATAGTGGGTTTGAAAAAGCAAGTATGCCATGACCTCTGAGGTTTGTGGACACAGTAAACTCACTGAGCAGAGAATTAACATATCAATAAAGGGAAAAATGTTTGAGGCCACATTTGTGGCAGAAAAGTGACAGATCACCTTTATTATGGGCAAACGACAAGTAATACAATTAGAGAAAAAGAACCCACCATAAATCTATAAATTGACAAATTTTGAGTTATCAGATACAGCCTGGGAGAAATAGTAAACATTATCATAGGCACAAAAAATACATTCTCTATATTTTATAGAATATAGAGAAAAATATGTGAAAAATATATCTTATAGAAATGCATACATCATTGGATGTTTCTATCCATATTTTTATAAGATTGAAAAACTAGAATCCCAATTGTTTTAAAAAATGAAGTTGCATTGTACCTCTTGCCCATGAATAACATATAGGTATTACAATGATTTTGTTACAGTGAAAAACCATTCATAGTGTTAGGACTTACAAGGCAATATAATTCCTAATAGCCATTTTGTAAGCTGCCCTGCCACAGGGGAACAAAGACCAAGGAAGACTCGTCGGACAGGAAATCAAACCATATAAGGAACTAAAACTGCCAAGAAGCACCTGATTGCACATCTGCATTCCTGTTGACCCAACCCCACAGCCCAAGCCCACCAGCCAAGCCCCCCAAACCCACCTACAACGAAAGCTTCCCACAGGAGCTGCAGAAAAGAACAAGACGCCAGCTCCCAGGAGCTGCCATCATCAACCTCATACTCCTTGGCTCAGTGCTGTGTAGCCCTTCCCTTTGGATAACTCTGTCCCCATGTCCTTTTCTTTAAATAAATTCATTTTTTCTTTATTCATCGTTTAAGATTGCTATTTAGCCTACCCGCACACCACCGACTTTAACCTTTCACATATCACAGAGTTAAAGTAAATGAGGCTACACAGTAATATGTATATTTAATTCCAGTTTTGGAAAAGATAATCATATGTATGCATAGGACAGAAAAAAAGAGTGGAAAGGTGTGACAGTGATCTCTGGGATTACAGGTAATTTTTGTTGTGTGTGCCAAATTTTTAGTTAAAGATACTTTGTATTTACTTTTCCTTTTTAATTACAAAAGTGTTAAGATCTTTACATTTTGGGGGAAACAAAAATGACAAACAATGTTATTGGACAAGATTCTAAGTGCTCTACATATAGAGACCCTTAATCCTCACAACAACCCTATCTGGTCAAGACTTACTAGTAGTATTCCCATTTTACAGATGAGGAAACTGAGGCACACAGTTGTGTAAGAAAATGAAAATTGGATTCAAATCCAGACAGCCTGGCATTGGAGCCTGAACTCTTAGTATTTATCTATCTATCTATCTATCTATCTATCTATCTATCTATCTATCTATCTATTTATTTATTAACTAGAGGCCTGGTGCACGAAATCATGCGGGGGGGAGGGATGTCCCTCAGTCCGGCCTGCACCCTCTCCAATCTGGGACCCCTCAGGGGATGTCCGACTGCCGGTTTAGGCCCACAGGGATTGGGCCTAAACTGGCAGTAGGACATCCCTCTCACAATCCGAGACCACTGGCTTCTAACCGCTCACCTGCCTGCCTGCCTGATTGCCCCTAACCGCTCCCCTCCCAGCCTGATTGACACTTAACTTCTCCCCCTGCCAGCCTGGTCGCCCCCAACTGCCCCCTCTGCTGACCTGGTCGCCCCACGCAGCCTGATGTTCAGTCATTGGGTCGTCCCTCACTAACCCCCCTGCCGGCCTTATTGCCCCAGGCAGCCTGCTGGTCATTACTGTTATTGTGATAGCATCCCAGACAATTTGCATATTCCTCTATTATTAGTATGGATTGTAGAAAGGGAAGAAGAAGGAGAGAGAGAGAGAGAGAGAGAGAGAGAGATTTGTTGTTCCACTTATTTATGTGCCCTGACCAGGGATCAAACCTGCAACCTTAGCATATTGGGATGACACTCTAACCAACTGAACTACTTTTCCAGGGCAGGTCTCTCTTTCTTCCACCAAGGACAATGTCCAGAAATGACTCAGTCCTGAAATGGTGGGCGGGCAGGATCTCAGCAGGACACTGTAGCATCCACTACACCCCAGTGCTTGGAAATGATACATTTTTTAAAATGGAATTATTATTATTCTCTGAATGGTCCTAGAATAAGAGAGGAACAGCAAAGTTCTAATAATTATCTGGAGGTGCTCTGGGAACTTGATGTGTTTACATTGATGAACTTTACATTTATGTGTAAAACTAGAGGCCCAATGCACAAAAATTTGTGCACTTGGGGGCGTCCCTCAGCCCGACCTGTGCCCTCTCGCAGTCTGGGACCCCTCGGGGGATGACCACCTGCTGGCTTA
>NW_005358043.1:2581317-2621141 GCF_000412655.1 Myotis brandtii | reverse complement strand
TTCTGCTGTTAGGGTCAATTTGCATATTACCCTTTTATTATATGTCTGGTGCATGGGTGAGGGCTGGCTGGTTTCCCCTGGAGGGTGTCCCAGATCAGGGTGGGGGTCCCGCTGGGGTGCCTGGCCAGCCTGGGTGATGGGCTGATGGCTGTTTGCAGGCTGGCCAAAGCCCCTTCAGGGTGGGGTCCCCCCTGGGGTGCCTGGGTGAGGGGCTGATGGCTACTTTTAGGCTGGCCACAGCCCCTTCAGGGTGGGGATTCCTACTGGGGTGCCTGGCCAGCCTGGGTGAGGGGCTGAGGGACGTTTTCAGGATAGCCACACCCCCTTCAGGGTGTGGGGTCCTCCTGGGGTGCCTGGCCAGTCTGGGTGAGGGACTGATGGCTGTTTGCAGGCTGGCTACAGCCCCCAGCCACCCAAGCTTCCAGTGGAGGCTGGCTGGAAGCAGATATCTGGGATTTATTTATCTTCTATAATTGAAACTTTGTTGCCTTGAGCGGAGGTCACAGCCAGCCAGGGCAGGCGGGAAGCTTGGCTTCCTCCATCACCGGGGCAACCAAGCCTCCTGCTTGCTCCAGCTCCATGGCTGCTGGCCGCCATCTTGGTTGGGTTAATTTGCATATAGTCGCTCTGATTGGCTGGTGGGCATGGCTTGGGGGGTAGCGGAGGGGCGGTCAATTTGCATGTTTCTCTTTTATTAGATTAGATGTTGCCTCTGATGCCATGAAGTTAATCCAAGTGGCAGGTATTGTTAAAAAAAATAACATTTAAAAATGTGTGTGGTTACTTGAGGTTTTAGTGGGTTGTCTGGGGCCAATTATGGTAGTGTGGGGGGACTGTCTGAGAACACAGAAAAAGGCCTCTTGCAAAACCAGATGGGAGGTGGAAGAATCGGTGTGAAAGGAAAAAGAAACTTTTTATTCATTTACATTTTCCTTCTGGATTCATCCCTGACTCCACAAGGAAACTAGACAGAAGGGCCAGGGCTGACACTCAGAAAATGCTTCAGGACCAGGGGACTCGAGTTGGGGGCAATAATGCCTTTAGCAAGTTTTTATGTTAGAAATCCAGCTCAGAGTTTTCAAAACATAGTTTAGAATTCTGATTAAATGGAAAACAACTGTTTTTAAGAACATAGATGAAACATTTCCTCCAGAGGCCTTCCAGTGGCTCCCTTTGGATTGCCATTGAGTCATTTCTGAGCATTTCCTGTAGCCTCAGAAGCTCAGTAGCCAACTGCTTTCACAGGATACAAACTTCAAAGTGAAGGGAGCAAGAGAAGGAAGGGGTGTTTCACTTGTTCATAAGTAATCAGAATGAAATGAAAGTGGTTCCGAGGTGATTTTATCCTGCTCTATCTTCACCTCAGTTGTCCAAGCAACACATTTTACTTGGAATTCTATTGTCCTTCACATTCTCATTCCTTCTCCTCCTAATAATTAATAATCAATAACATTTATTGAGGCCTTCCTATATACAAGGTAGTGTATAAGATTCTGTGATAAAGATAACCTATATATATAAAACCCTAATATGCAAATAGATTGAATGGTGGAACAACCAAACAACTGAAAAACTGGTTGCTATGATGTGTGCTGACCACCAGAGGGTGTGCGCGGAACATGGTGGGTGTCAGCAGCAGGTGGCAGAGCACAGAACATGGCAGGCATTGGCCATGGCAGGATGGTGGAGCAGGTGAGCGGGGGCACCAGACCAAGGCAGAGTGCCAGTTGCTGTCGTCGTGGCAAGCTCTGGTGGTTACTGAAAATTCTTTGCTCCCGTGTGTCATGGTCCCACCTGGCGCTTGCACCTGCTGCTGGCACCCAGTGCTGGCCCCAATCGCTCAGCACTGTCAGCAGGTGCGAGCAGTAGCTGCTGGCCCTGATTGCCCCTCAGGGGTGCTCCACCTTCCCCTGCTCCTGTGGGGCGATCGGGGCAGCAGCCACTGATGGCGCCGGCCCCAATCACTCTGCACCATCAGTGGGTGCAAGTGGGGCTGGCTCTGTCAGCGTGTGGGAGCAGCGGTGGCAGGTGGCAGGAGTGGGGCTGCTGGCAGATAGGGGCCGCAGTGGGAATGGGGTGGCCACAGTGGGTGGTGTCGGGAGGGGCGCAGAGGATGGGCTGAGACCTGCCCCTATGCCCACTGCAGCCTTGTGGCCCACAGTTCCTTTCAAGGTGCACAAATTCGTGCACTGGGCCCCTAGTATTGGATAAAACATGACAGGGGATGTACATTACATTTGGGGAAATATATGTGCTGTGACTCCTTCTGAGTTGTTCTTAATCAACTACTGTGAAATTGACTCTTGTGGGGAAATGATCAATGAATGAACCGATTCCTTGCAACCTTTCAATGCAATAACAAAACCTGATGTGGGCAAGGGTGGCCCTTTCTGAACATATTTCTGTGCAAAATTGTTCTGATCCATATCATTTATTACATATATTGCCACATATTATCATATATTACATATATTATGTAACAAATGATTAGCTACAAATGTATCCATGGCACAAACTTTGATTTTACCCAGAAAGAAAGTACATTATAATCACTAGGTTTCTCTTTGGTGATTAATCTGAGACCTTTGAACTTGCCTTGCAGAAAACAGAACACTCCCATGCCACTGTAGAACGTCTTGCCTCTCGTTGCAAGAATAGGTTGCATGCCTCAAAATGTTTAAAACCTATAGTATAACACAAAATAATTTGACAATTATTTCAATAATAACTGCTTCATAAGAAATCTTGTAACATGAATATTACAAGGAAAAAGTCGGCAGCCCACTTATTGAGCCTGATGTGAAATAAGCACACCACAGTTGCTCTGATTCATGCCTCAAACCAGTTCTACTGAAGCAGGCTCTCAAGATTCAACAAGTCATCTGATGACTCAGGCAACTACTGAGCAGAAAACAAAATGCTCTGTCCAACCTGTGTTTCTGAAGCATTTACTGGGTGTAGCCCTTTATGATCCAGCTGAACCCTTTTTTGCAAGGCATTCAACAAAGAATTCAATCAACAAAGCAAAACATGTCTGTAGCATTCCAGAAGGATTTTCTCATATAAATATCAAATATGCAAGTTATAACTAATCGGGCAGATCACAAATGAACATAGGGAAGATTGTGATAGACCAAGGCTGATGCTGGCAAATTGAATCGAATTTGCTAGTTTCATCAATTAGTTATACTTCACAAAATCAGAACATAAAGATATTTGGATTAATAGAATCAACTCAATGGATAATCTTCTTAAATAAACTCCATGCACCATTAAGGTTATTAAAAAAAATTATAGTCTATGGTCTATAGTCTAACATCTTGAAAAATAGGAATTCAGAGCATTTTTATAATTATGCCATTATTCACTTCTTTTCACTATTAGATATGATTACAAAGGCAAACACAGGTGGAGTTTCTGAAAATCAATGATAAAGAGAATTCTGAATCACAAGACAATGGTTATACATTTTAATTTCTATAGTACTTACTTTTTCCAATTTTATTAAGATATAACTGATTGAGAGCTCTGTATAAGTTTAATATAGACCACATAATGATGACATACATATATTATGAAATAATTTAGTAGTTATTGTTTTGTATTTAATTTCTACAGCACTTAATTACTTAGCTGTGTAAATTTTTATATCTAAAGCAACTACTTCTTTGTTTATATACTAATTTAGACCTTGTTTTATTTATTTATTTTTTTTTGTTAATCCTCACCTGAGGATATTTTTATTGATTTTTAGAGAGAGTGGAAGGGAGGGAGAGGAATAGAGAGAGAAAGAAACATCGATGTGAAAAAGAAACTTCAATCGATTGCCTCTCATACGCACCCTGATCGGAGCCAGGGATCAACCTGCAACCAGGTATGTGCCCTTGACTGGGAATTGAGCCTGAGACCCTATGGTGATGGGCTGATGCTCTAACCACCAGCCAGGGCTAAAGCAAATACTTCTGTTTTGTTTTGTTTTTTAAATTTTTTACTGATTTCAGAAAGGAAGGGAGAGAGAGAGAAACATCAATGATGAGAGAGAATCATTGATAGGCTGCCTTCTGCACACCCCTACTGGGCAAATGCCCTGACTGGTAATCGGACTGTCATCTCCTGGTTCATAGATTGAACCATGTTGGTTGGGCTAAAGCAAATACTTCTTAAATGGCAATCATTAAATTGAGAGGCTACAAGAAAATAATGACCACCAAAAGTTCACTTCTCTTGTTATTTCAAATACTACAGTATATGGGTTCTTAATTATATAATGGGGTTTGTTAACTGCTCTGTTTTAAAGCAATTCCATGCTTCCCCCCACTATTTTTATTTTGGGGGGAAAAAAAACCTGCCCATCCAGTGTAGCTCAGTGGTTGAGCATTGACTTATGAACCAGGAGGTCAGAATTCGATTCCCGTCAGGGCACATGCCTGGATTTCAGTCCCCAGTAGGGGGCATGCAGGAGGCAGCTGATCAATAATCCTCTCTCAGTGATGTTTCTATCTCTCTTCTTCTCTGAAATCAATAAAAATAAAATTTTAATAAACCATCTACAGAAAGGTTGAAAGAATGGGGCAATAAACACATATATTCTTCACTTAAATGTACCACTTTTTAATATTTTGTCACATTTGCTTAATCTACCTATCTATCTATGTACATATACATACAAATATATATCTGGAATGTTTTGGACTTGTTTTGTCAATGAAATTCTTTGTTTCATGTTTAGCAAAAAAAAAGTCTTCAGGTGGTTATTCATACATATACACACATACACACATATGGAATGAAAGAGGGAGGAAGATTCGCATAAGAATAGGCATTTTATATAATTAATCACAATAGGGCGATCACATGTAAGAAAATGAAATGTATAATACCATTTAATGTACAGTTCATATTTGAATTTCCTCAATTGTTTCAAAAAAAATGTCTTATAGCTGGGCTTTTTGTTTTCCTAATCTGGGTTCTAACCAAGATTTGCACATTACATTTGGTTATTCTTCTTTAGCTCTTAATTTAGAGCAATTTCCTTGCCTTAAAAAAATGACTTTTCCCTTTTCCCCCATTAATCTTGAACAATATTCCACCTTCTTTACTTGTTTTTTCATTATTAGATTTAGGTTAATCAAGTTTGGCAAATATACTTAAGTTGTTGTCAAAACAATATTTAAAATCAAAAATCTTAAATTTACTTGATATTATGGCTTCTCCAAAATTCTGGTTTATCAATACTTTAAACCAGTTTGGTTTAAAAAAATTATTTTATGTAATAAATAATGTGATCCTACTAGCCAACACAGCATATGTTTCTTTAGTATATTTTGTTTTTGTGAGGATAGAGGATGTGTCTTGCAAACTTTCATTTTAAACCTTCCTAATACGAAGCAAATGTTCAGTATACATAGTTCCTAACTCTTGTGGGCGTATTTATACAGCTTATCATCTGTACCTGGGTCAGTTTACAAAATTCTTGAGAGTGTCCATGGTCAAAATAAATATCACATAAGGAACTCTATAGCACTGGCTGGTAGCTCAGTTTGTAAGAGTGTCATCCTGATACACAAAATTGAAATTTCTCTCTCTCTCTCAAATCAATCAATAAAAACATTTTAAACGAGATCTACAGGTAACGGTATATGTTTGCTTATGATATCCTGATCTTAACCAATTTTTCTCAATTATTAAAAATGCCATGTAAGTGCATTTGAGTTATAAGTCTGCACAATTAAGCCTAATATAGAATAAGCAAAATTCTCTATGATCCCCCCCCACACACACACACATTTCTAGAGTTATCAATGAAGCAAGGCTGTAGTTAGGAACATTAAATCTTCTAATACTTAATGAATTGGTCTACACATCAACACATTACCTTCATCAATAATGTTATTACAATTATTGAGTCATATTTCCTGATTTACCAAGAGGTTTATTATTCATCCAGATCATCAGGATCTGATTGAGATCTTAAAACACAACTTTAAGGTTGGCATCTCACCATTTGTAACTTAACACTAGCTATTTGCTTACAGAAACAGAAATGATCCTGGGATCATGAGACTGAAAGAAATTTCCAGAGGATGTTGTATACATTTCTTATCACTAGGTAGGCCGAAACTCACCTGTCTGGAAATTGAAAATATAACCTACTTGTGATAACCCTTTGCACAGGGTTTTCTATGGCCTTGTGGCCTTTCCTTTGCCTTTCTGTGTCAGGATATTTCACATTTAACTTAAATTCTTTCTGCATGGTAAATTAGAGACAATAGTTGTCCTTCAGTTGAAATCTTTTCTCAATTTTGAGCTCAAGCTCTGTGTTGCTGGCAGAAAGAGCAGTCTCTTCAGCCTTTCCTCATGGGCCTTTGTTTCCCAAGATTTTAATCATTTTTATGGCTTTCCTTTAAACTCTCTCCAAGTCTCCTTTTAAGTACAAAGCCCCAAATTAAGTATAATACTTAAAAAGATAGGCCTAGTATCAAATTTAGAGGACAATTACTGCATAGTTCCTACATTTTGTGCTCTAAGATTTGTTAATAGTTAAAAAAAATTACTTTCAAAAAAACCCAAAGATTCTGAGTAGTCTTGAATATAATTCTTTTCATGTTTTAAAACTCTTTTGACTGGTCGACTTGAGTGGCACAAAGACCTCAAAGCTCACCTAATCTCACTTTTAGTGGGATATGTTCTCAAAACTGCAGAAACAGCTTAGAAAGAAATGTAGGGATAATTTATATTTGAACCACAATGCATTCATGTCTTAAGGTTTAGTTATTACAAAGTTATGGCCCAAAATATCTGATGCAAATTTACATTACTACTTACTCTAGAGTTACCCAAACAACCCACAACAGCACTCATTCTGATGACGCTACACTACACTATTTTATATTCAGAAGGAAGATAACCAGAAAGTAAACATCACAGTAACTCCAAATTCTGATCATGGCTTAACAACAAATTCACCTGAAAATTGTGAAAATTCCAATTATCTGCAAGTAAATATTTGCAGTGGGAGCTTTTGCATCATTGCCATGCATTTCATAGCATGGTTTACTGAGGACTTTCTTTGGCAAGCTCTAACATTATGTTAATTTTCCTTATAATAATATTAGCCAAGCTATCATTTATTGACCGCTTACTATATGTGATGAGTAAACTGAGGTCCAAAGTAACGTGGTTAGTGAGTGGCAGAGTGAAGATTCACACCCAAGTATTTTTGACCAAGTATAACTACTATGTTATACTGACTTATAAATATTAACTTTCAGCAATCTTATAGTTTATAAAAGTGGAACTCATCTTTATTTTAAAATGAAGTTCTCTGAAGATGTATAGCATTCATATGTAAAGTCAGAAGAAAGAACCCGTATTTTTAGATAGGTTCCTGGCCTACGAGAACCCCTTAAAAACCATTGCTCTGCAGCACTTAGAACTCTACATGATGACACAGCAGTAGAGACATATACTGACCAAACCTCGCCTCCCCTTTTTCTTAGGCTTCATTAAGCAGCCTTTCCTACAGCTAACTCCGGTCATGTGACTAAGTTCTCACTGGTGCAATGGGGCTGCAGTGACATTTGCCCTGTTGTCCAAGCTCTTCTCCCTTCTGACTGACTGGGAACCATACTTGGGGTGATCTTGGGGTTTAATTGTTAGAACCACCATCAGCCCAAGTCCTTCAATGACTTCATGAAGACTGAAGCTGTGTCCTTCCTCCCCTCCCCCCAAACCTGGAACTCTTATGTGAGTGAGAATAAAAAAAAAATGATTTAAGCCACTTTATAGTAGTCTCCTGTTATATTAGGGGAAATGTTCTGAGACTGCCCAGTGGATGCCTGAAACCACAGATGGTACTGAACCCTCTAGTTACTGTGTGTGTGTTTTTTTCCTATACCTACATACCTATGATAAAGTTCAATTTATAAATTAGGCACAGTAAGAGATTAATAACAATAAGCAACAATAAAATAGAACAATTATAACAATGTACTACAATAAAAGTTATGTGAATGTGGTTTGTCTCTCTTAAAATATCTTATTGTCCTCTAGTCACCCTTCTTCTCTCCCTGTTGTGTAGCTGGTAATATGTGCATTGGTTGTCCAGGTGTTGCATTCTGAAGAATTAGGGGTACATTTGGCTTTCAAAAATTATTTTTCTGATGTTTTTTTAAAACATACAGTTGACAAGAGATCAAATTGAGCTGTAAAAAATAACATTACCTGAAACTCATCGTACATCTTTTAATGATCTACTTGAATTTTAATGTTGCAAATCAGATTTTCAGTGTACACTTTAGGGGTTTCCCCCTCCAAAAAAAAAACCAAAATATATTCAATTTAGTTCAAAGATACCTGAGTCTCATTTTCAGGTTTCTTTTTTTAGGTCCCAGTCAAGAAAGTTGGTCTTTCTTTCCGTATTAACTCTGTGCCTCACTCAACCTCCTATCCCAGGGAATTTGATCTTTGTCCACTCACTTTCTTTTCATATCGCCTTCCCACCCCCACCATTATCTCCAAGTGGTCCTCTCTTTTGCATCTGTGATGTAATGTAAAATCTGGAAATGAGTGGAACCTAACCTGGAAAAGGAGGAAGAAATGTTTCTTAAGAAAAGCTAAATGAGTTTACATAATAAATAGCTGGGAGTGAAAGGGGAAGCGAGAAAGAAAAAAGAAGGCAGGAAGGGGCTAAAGGAAAGAGGGAAGGAAGAAGAGAGGATGGGAGGCCAGAGGAATGGAACTGGGTTCTTGGGGGGATGTATGGTTGGTGGGCCTTGGCCTAGTGTGAGGAGGTAGAAAATTGCAATGGCAAGAAAATAAAGAGCTATTGCTATGCACTGGGCGGCCTTTAATGTTTTAGAACTCAGATAAGGTTAAATGACTGGAATCTATTTTAAAAGTCAATGTGGGCTCTTTGAAGGATGCTTCTTTGTAAGTGGCTCTGAGAACCAGCAGTGCCTCCTGCCCACAGGCCCCAGAAGGAGGGGTCCTATGCGTGGGGGGATTTGCTCTGACCTCCTCCAGCTGCAGGCTCTAGGAGAAGAGATGGGGCCAGAGACATGCCATCCCTGCCTCCTCCTAGACCAGTGGTTCTCAACCTTCCTAATGCCACGACCCTTTAATACAGTTCCTCATGTTGTGGTGACCCCCAATTTCATTGTTACAAATTGAACATAATTAAAGCATAGTGATTAATCACAAAAACAATATGTAATTATATATGTGTTTTCCGATGGTCTTAGGCGACCACTGCGAAAGGGACATTCGACCCCCAAAGGGGTCGCGACCCACAGGTTGAGACCCGCTGTCCTAGATCATGCTCCAAAGTACTCAGGACCCCGGATTTCTCTGCCCAAATGGCCCTGGGTTGACTTAGAGAACTTGTCCCAGCTTCATCTTTGGGCCCCATTTCTCAAGAACAGGCTGTGAGCCAGGTGTGCACCCAGGGCCCCAGCGGGTGATGCAGAGCCCACAGAGCTCCAGTGGGTCAGAAGCACAGCATGAGGCCCTTCACTGTGTGGGCAGAGAAGGGCAAGCGTCGGCCGCTGTGCAGTAATCCTCCGGCTTCCAATGCTAAGGTGTGTGAGAATCTGAAATGAAACCTGGCCTTTCAGATTATCCTAAAGATGTATCATCTAAGTAGAAAGATGGGACCTCATTTGAGGGAAGTACTTCATCTGCATAAAAATCCATTTTTAGAAGCCGTATGGTCTGGGGTCAGACTGACATTCTGGGTTCAAACCCCACTGTCACACCCCTTACCTGCTTGACCTGGGCAAGCTTCTCAACCTCTCTAAGCCTCATCTGGAAACTGGTCTACGTAGAACTAAATAGGAACATCTATGAAAAGTGTTGTGCCTTGTGCCTGTGACATAACAAATAGTGAAAGTGGTGGGGCAAGTGGCTCCTCAGTCCACAATTGTCTTTGACCTCTTTTTAGGGCCAAATGCTGTAGAATAATTGAGCTGAAAGGCTATGTAATCATGTTATAGAACCAAATATTTAGGAGAACAACCTTGGGAGACAAACAGACGAGTTCTGGTCTCCTTACCCCCTACCAGGTGTGGAATTGAGAGCAAGTCCTCTCTGTGACACTCAGTGTCCCCCGCTATAAAATAACAATAATAATAGGGACTAGTTCATTGCATCATTCTAAGGATTAAATGAAAAAAATAAAAGCAAAAATTCGGTCACATAAGAAGTTATCTTCTTAAAGTTATACCTCAAACATAATGATTTCATTAATATAATATTACTTTATTGAATTTTATTCATAGGACATTTCTTTAAATTACTGATATATTTTGAATACTGATGAGGTTTGCCAAATGAAAATCAAATTTGTGTGTAACCATTTGGCACATTTAGGACAGTTATTTTCTAAATTTGTTGTTGTTATATAATTGGTTTTATTTTTACTGGAGAGTGGTATTAGCTTTTGTTTTGATTCCACTTATACTGCTAACAGATGCTTATCTTTCATACTTGGGCCTTCAAATGAAAGATAACTATCACTCAAACAAAAGTCATAAAATGCCGTGTCATTTCTGGCACTTTTTAAAAGCCTGAGAGGATAACAATCAGAGTTGAAGAGCAGTGACCCTGAGTTCACTCAGAGGGTGACTCAGCCCGTAAGAATTCTGCCCAAGCACCAAGCTGCAGACACGCAGATTCCAAGAACCAAAGCTACGGGGACACCAGCTGACACTACATTTGGATTGTGACTAGTACAGTTTGGAGAGAGAAAGTGCCAGGGACTCCGATTCACTTTTCCTCTTCCCCGTCCTCTTCCAAGGGGATTATTTAATAGTCTGTTTATACGTTTAACATTTGCTTGCTCTAATAATAGCCCATGGACTGGAATCATCCTGCGTCACCACATGTCACATGGAGTCCTCAGCTGTTTCCACGACTTGCGTGGTTGGCTTTCAGCACTCGTTACCTGGAAAACTCTAGGAATGTGCAGTGTAATCAGTGGCTTTAATTTTAACCACGCATGACGTGATAGATCTATTTGTCCCTATTGACCTGTCTTTAAAATACACAGTGTAACAATGAAAGGAATTCAGGAGAAAACTTCAGTATGAACACCTATACAATAACATATGTAGGTAGATACAAATGTATTTTAAATATATTAATATCAAAAGCATATTACTACTATTACTACTGTACATACAGTCAATTTACTGACATAATTAGATGAATACTGCTATTCAATGGGCTTTTGGGGTGCTGATAGTGTTCCGGTTTTTTTTATCTGAATGCTAGTTACATGAGTGTATTTAGTTTGTGAAATTCCAGTGACTTGAAAACTTATGATATGCACATTTTCTATATTATATATTATATTTCAATAAGCAGTTTTAAATATTTAAAATACTTAATCTTATTTTTTGAGGAAAAAAAATTGAGCAATTGCAATAGCATGCCATAGACATATGAATACATATTTGAGCTGGGTCAAAGGTCAAGTAATGTTTAGAAATTTTACAAAGTCCAATACATTTAAATCTTTCATTTAAAAGAGGCTCTCTTTTATCTCTGAAAAATGTCCCCCAAAGGGGGGAGAAGGGGACATCTGTAACACTTCCAACAATAAAGATTTAAAAAATGTAAAAAAAGTCCCCAAAAGCAAAAATAGCATTTCTCATCCCGCACAATGATAAAGATGTAATAAATTCATATGGAATAACTCCTCTCTGCTCTTATGTGTTTTTATTGTCAAATCTCCACATTTTTAGAAACTGTAGGAAAATACTCCCTCCCCTTCTTTATTGATGGGAGTATGAACTGGTACAAACTCTTTGCAAGGCAATTTGGCAAGATCTATAAACATACAAGATGCTTATGAATTTGACTAAGCAACTCTGCTTTATGAATTATCCTAGAAACACACTGAGAAGTCTGCAACTTTTTTGAAATTGAGTCATTCATACACTCACCATTCAATGGACATACATTTATGGAGGGTCGACTTTATAGTAGGTGCAGGGCTGGATTCTGGGGACATATTAGTGAACAAGACAGCTGCAGTCCCAGCATTGATGGAGAACTCTCACAAAGTTTATGCGCCCAAAGAGCACATAGATATTAAACAAGTCACCCTATTCGTGATTTTTTACACTTTAATTTAAAATTGCAAAAAAAGGACAAACTTTTTAATTTATTTAATTAAGCGTTATTTAATCCCACTAAAAGAAGAAGCACAGGACAGTCTGAGAACATGTAATTAAAGGTGTGGACTAGTCTGGAGAAGTGAAATAGAAAAAAATTTGGAACAAGATAAAGTTCATGATAGGTTAAAAGTTTAGGGATCAGTAAATACATTATGGCAATCTGTAAGTGAAATCATATATAGCCATCATAAAGAATTAGCTAGCTGTCCAGCTGGTGTGGCTCAGTGGTTGAGCATTGATCTCTGAACCAAGAGGTCACGGTTCGATTCCCAATCAGGACACATGCCCAGATTGCAGGCTTGATCCCCAGTGTGGGATGTGCAGGAGGCAGCTGATCGATGATTCTCTCTGATTATTAATGTTTCTCTCTCTCCCTCTTCCCTTCCTCTCTGAAACCAATAAAAATATATTAAAAAACAACAGCAATAAACAAAAAAGAGAATTAGGTAGCTGAAAAGGGTGTAAATATGTCCTGGTTAAATTCTAAACTTGAAAAACAAGTTGCAAAATAGTATCTTCTCTGGCATTATCCTATATTTTTGTAAATAAAAATAATTATAACATACAATCTATCTATATATAAAATCCTAATATGCAAATAGACCAAACAGCAGAACAACCGATCAATCGGTCACTATGATGTGTGCTGACCACCAGGGGGCACGCGTGGAACATGATGGGCGTTGGCAGCAGGTGGCAGAGCATGGAACATGACAGATGTCGGCTGCGGCGGGATGGTGGAGCAGGTGAGCGGGGGTGCCAGACCAAGGCGGGGTGCTGGTCACTGTCATCGGGGTGAGCCTCTGATGGTTACTGAAAATTCTTTGCTCCCATGAGCTGCGGTCCTGTCCGGCTCTCACACCCATTGCCAGCGCCGGCCCCACACACACCCGCAGCTGGCACCAGAGCCTCCACTCACGCCTGCTGCTGGCACCCAGCACTGGTCCAGACCACTCGGTGCTGTCAGCAGGTGTGAGCAGCAGCTGCCTGCCCCAATCACCCCTGAGGGCTTCTTCAACCCCCGCCCCCCCACTCCTGAGGGGCGATCAGGGCAGCAGTGGCTGCTCTCACCCGCTGCTGGAACCGGCCCCAATCACTCCGCACCGTCAGTGCATGGGAACGGTGGCAGTGGGACCAGGGCTGCAGGCAGACAGGGGACTGGCAGACAGGGGACCAGAGGCCACGGCTGGAGGGGCTGGGTGGTGGTGTAGAGGATGGGCTAAGACCTGCCTCTGTGCCCACTTCAGCCTTGCAGCCCACAGTTCCTTTCAAGGTGCATGAATTCATGCACTGGGCCCCTAGTTATATATAATACATAATAAAATATAAAATATGAATATGTGTGTGTATTTGTGTATGGCTGGCTGTTCACCATAACCTATTCTTACCTTCTTCCTGGGCACCTTTGTAGATATTTTTCAGCTTTCCCTGCAGTTAGGTGTAGTCAACTGACTAATTTCTTTAAACAGAATATGGCTTGGAGTAGTGTGTAGGTCTAGGTTCTTGACAGTGGGCACACTCCTCAACTTTCTCTTCTTCTTTCCCACCAATTGGGATCTGAACTTGATGGTGACTTCTCTCTAACTAGGCAGACAATGACTACTAGTATATCATGGGGGTGGCACAGCCATGACTTTGAAGAACCATGGGTCCTTGAATGACCATATGGAGCAGAATCTCCCTAATAGGTTAGAATTCTCACCTTAGCATTAAAAAAATAAAAGATTTTGTTTTCTTGAACAGTTTTAAGTTTACAGAAAATTTAAATAGAAAGTATAGACAATTCCCAATAACACCCTGATGATCTGTTATTAACATCTGTTATTAACATTAGTGTTGTGCATTTGTTACAGTGGATGATTATCATTAACTAAATTCCACAGGATACATTTGAGTGCATTTTTTTGTTTTGTAAATTCTAAGACTTTTGACAAATGTATAATGACATATATATACCACTACAATACGTACAGAATAGTTTCATTTCCCTAAAAATGCCCTGTACTTCACCTCTTCGTCCTTTCCCCTGTCCATCCCCTCCAACCCCTGACAACCACTGACCTTCTTTCTGTTTCCATAGTTTTGCCTTTTCTAGAATGTCACATAATTGGAATCAGGCAGCAGATAGTCTTTTCTCACATTAGCATTTCTAGGTGAGAGTAAAATAAGCCTCTGTGTTTTTATAGTCACTCAATCCCTTTGTAGTAGCAGTTTTTAATCTTTATCCAAATGAAGTTAGAATAGGCATAGAGCAAATTCAGAAGACTGTGCACTCCATTAATAGAGACTTTGTCCCTGGGTGGGGTTATGGGAGTCTGTTACTTTAGAATGTTTACTTCTACTGACAAAGGTCCTTTCCTTGGCTTAAATTTAATCAGGTCTCCTCTAAGCCTCTGTTCACCTAAGCCTGGTCTTGGGTTTTCCTCTCTGTCCTTGCAGAATCCAGTTTGAACAAGAACCCTGCTAAAGTTAGTTTTTTATTTATTTTATTTTATTTTTAAAATATATATTTTTATTGATTTCTGAGAGGAAGGGAGAGAGAGATAGAAACATCAATGACGAGAGAGAATCATTGATCGGCTGCCTCCTGCACACCCCCTACTGCACATTGAGCCGCAACAAGGGCATGTGCCCTGACCGGAAATAGAACCTGCGACCTCTTAGTTCCTGGGTCGATGCTCAACCACTGCGCCACACCAGCCGGGCTAAAGTTGATTTTTTAAAAAGTGCCCACCCTTGGTTATCAGATCAAATTCTTCATGCACAACCCTCAATATTTTATCATTCTGTCCTGTCTTCACTCAGAATTCTGTTGGGTCTAGTAAGAATCACCCTTACCCTAGATCAGTGATGGCGAACCTTTTGAGCTCGGCCTGTCAGCATTTTGAAAAACCCTAACTTAACTCTGGTGCCGTGTCACATATAGAATTTGTTTGATATTTGCAACCATAGTAAAACAAAGACTTATATTTTTGATATTTATTTTATATATTTAAATGCCATTTAACAAAGAAAAATCAACCAAAAAAATGAGTTCGCGTGTCACCTCTGACATGTGTGTCATAGGTTCGTCATCACTGCCCTAGATGTTCCCTCTTACTAATTTTCCGTCCAGCCTGCTCCTTGCATATAAATCTCTGCTTGTTTTTGTTGGAGTGGAGTCTCCCCTACTATCAAGTCCCATCATAGTAACCCCCTCCTTGAAAAAAAGTCTGCCTTACCATCTCTAACAAGTGTCATGAATCAATTTTTCTTTAACACTACAATTTTTGAATTTTTAATGATTAGTTATAATTTTGTGACTTGATAAATAATATATACACATGTATATTTTTAAATTGTCTTCTGAAATTAAATTCAGAGGGATCAAAAATAATCATGATATTAATATGAGTTTAACATAGAGTGCTATTATAACTGATTGACAGGCAATATACAACTGAGGTCAAAACAAATATGACTTCATCCTTGTGTGCAGCTAACTTAGTGCAGGAGAGTGATGCAGACCGAAGGCTGCTTTTAGAAAAGTATTCAGTAAGATTAAGATATCGAGTAAAAACTGGTGAGCCTGGCAGGTAAATCTTCACTTACCAGAGGCGATTTAGCTTGAAAAGGCGTGGACCTTGGATACAACACAGAGCAATTTTATTAAATGGCTATGCAGAAAACTATTTGACCCTGAAACACAGGCCTGAATCATCCCAACGGTGGGTTTAGAGGTACGAATCAGCTAGCTTTAGGAAATGGATGCTAAACTGTTTCAAGATAGTCCCAGGAATGTGAATATGCATCACAATTTTGCAAATGCTCTGTAACTCAAGACATTATTATTTTATCCTAAAGCTTTTTTGTTTGTATATTTTTAATTCTACATGGCTGGCAGACTATGCCTGAAGGATGCTCTAAATGTTTTAGAGTTATTGATATTCGTCAATGTTTACTGTTTGTTTTTGATGGGTCAAGTATAATACTAAGTAAGTTTTATGTGTATCGTCTTATATAATCCACACAACACATGAGGTAGATGCTAATAATAAACTCATGTCAATCTTCCAACAATCCTATGACGCGGTTACTATTATAAGATCCATTTCACAAGTAAGGAACCTTCCCAAGAGCACGTAGCAAGTGGGCAGAGCCAGGTTTGGACTCAGGTTTGTTTACATTCCGAGCTTGAACTCTTAGCCATGCTGCTGTATCTATGAAGAAGTACAGAGAAAAGGTCCTTAGAGAACAGCCTTAAAAAGGAAAACCCCTAATCACAGAAGCATGAAGCTTGATATTTCACAGAATATCAAACTCAGCTCGGCTCAGCCCAGCCAGTATGGCTCAGTGGTGAGCGTCGACCTTAGCTATCCCTAGACCGGCCTCCTCACTGTCCAGACAGGGAAGCTGAGTCACACAGCATTTAGTCACATGCGTAGTAGCTGAGCTACAGTGTGGAAGCATGGTTTCCAGACTCACAGGCCAGTTGCTACCCATTTGTCTGTATGCTTTAGACATCTGTGTGGTGGCGATGGAAAGTGTATCTGCCAACAGATGTTTGTAAACCCTCTGTTTTTGGTGAAAGACACAGCTTTTCTTCATAAGCATCCTCATTTCCTTATTTCTCACTAACTTTTAATTGTGTGGCTCTCAGAGCAAGAATTCTATGTCTAAAGTTACTACTTTAGAGATAGACCCATCATTTTAAGCATTATTTTAAAAACTAATAAATGTATAATCTAGACATCAAACACGTGACTAAGAACAAGTTGTTGCCATGGCAGTCAAGACAGCATTCACGGCACACAAACATCTTAATATAGTTTTTCTCATAAAAAAAAAAAGAAGAAGCTGAGAGAGCAGTGAGCTTAAGTAGGGTAGGGGATTGCAAAAATAAAACACACCTCATTGCATTTTTTTTACTGTCTTTAACGGCATCATTTAAACTCCAGTCACTATCACAGCAGTCATCATAGGCAGTCATACTACTGGCATTGCCTATGTTTAATTAGGCCTGTATTACTGGGAGCTTTAATAGATGACCCTTAAAACGGCTTATTGATTAGTTATACAGTGCCACAACTTGGTCACTGAAGAGGCATGTGTTGTCTTGTCAAGGGCCCAGAAGAGAATACCACAGACTAGCTGAGCTAAAAGGACTTTCAAATCACCTAGCCCAGATCCTTCAACACATGTACATGTGCACACACACACACACACACACACACACATTGCCTCTTTCTACAAGACATGAAGAGATACCCAATTGTATCACTGACTACCGCGTCTTTTTAGAAGCCCCTCTACACATTCTTCATGATACAGTTCTGAGGAAGATAATAGCAACCTCTGAATACCCCCAATAAATATAGATTTATCTCCTGTTGTTTGCTGTTGCAATCTTTTCTTTGTTTCCCTTGAGAAAAGAAAAAAGAGAGAAGCCACTGATATTCAGAAGTTGTGCTGGCATTCACAACTAGACTATGTTATTTGCTCTGAGACATAAATAGTTTCACAGAAATCAAACTCAGCCCAGTCAGTGTGGCTTAGTGGTTGAGTATTGACCTATAAACCAGGAGGAAAAAGGTTCAATTCCCGGTCAGGGCACATGCCCAAATTGTGGGCTCAATTCCCAGTAGGGGGTGCACAGGAGGCAGCTGATGTATGATTCTTTCTCATCATTGGTGTTTCTATCTCTCTATCCCTCTCTCTTCCTCTCTGAAATCAAATAAAATATATTTATAAAAAAATATCAAACTCAGACAAGATCACTCTGAGACCATGATAAAATGAGTCAAAGCGAGCCCACTTCATCATTTTGTCTAAGCGCAGACAAAACCAGGCCACGTACAAGCCACAAAGCACCAAACTTTTCCATCTGGTCCTGAATGAGTAACTGCTGCTTCTGTACTGGATCATAGAATTGCCCCTCCTCCTTTCTGACAGTGCCCAACATGGAGCAAACCCCCACTTCCTCGGGTCCTCCCCCAAATCACCCAACCTGGCTCAGCCTAACACCCTCTCGCGGAGATGCCCACAATTCCATGTGGTGTGTGTTCTCCTCGCTGCAATTAGCAATAAAATAACTAGTTCAACTCAAATGCACTCCTGGTGGTTTTTGGCTTGGGGCACTTGAACCCCCCATAGCATGGACTAAATGTTTTAACTATTTTATATGTTTACTTTTTCTCCTATCTCTTCCACTAGACTTTAGGTTTCCAAGGGGACAGAGACCATGTCTATTCTGTCCTCTTGTATATTCAAAGTACTTGGTATTGATCTGAAATATAATAGATGCTCAGTATTTGCTGAACAAATTAATGAATATGGATGAAAATTGGGACTGACTTTCTGGATTTCTCACACCTCTCTTATCTATCAAGGAGGCCAGCATTTAGGTGGAAACCTGAGGGGAGGAACTTGGCCTTTCTTAATTGCTAACATTCACTGGAAAATGCATTACTCTTGGTGGTAATGAAAATCTTCTTCCAAAGTTTGGATTTCAACTGTTCCTCAGAACTGCTATGAAGATAGTTGCTTACTCGCCCTTCTATAGTCTATTTCTTTTTAATGATTTATTGTTTTGTTCTCTAATTACAAAAGTGATACCTATCTATTTCAGTGTATGGAATTTGGTATTTTGAAACTTTGGAAAATGTAGACAAATACAAAATCAAGTCATGGTTGATCTGGTCCTAGAATTTCACTAAAATAAATAAATAAATAAGTAGATAGATAAATAAATAAATGCACAAAAAAACTTCAGAATCAGCGCTAAATAGATTCGTCTTCATCACAAAGATTGATTCATGGAACCAAATGGAATTTCCTTTTTCCCCAGGAAAGACTTTGGACCTAAAAGGCAGTAGGTTCAGCAGCAGAGGGTTTGCTCTGGAGTGGGACTGCCTTGGGTTCAAGTTTCTACCCTGTCACTCTGTATTCTGCCTTGATTTCCTCATCTGTAAAACGGTGAAAATGATAATGCCTATCTCATAAAATGACTGCGAGGTTGAAATGGACAAATCCATAAAAAATCCTTAAATAGTGTCTGGACTGCACTACAGGATCAATAATATTAGTCATTACTATGTGGTTTTATTCAAAAGTATTGTTAAAAATATTTTGTGAGGTGAAGGTAATCAGATAAGTTCTCAAGTAGTGGCTTGAGAAGAGGTGCACTCCCTCGCCTTCATGCCCCTTGAAGTTTTTTAAAAATTTGTTTGTTTTTAAAATAAAGGTCACTTATTTTGGTGTATTATTGAGTAAACAGAGATCCAACCAAGAGTGCCCTTCTTCCTACAAGGTTTTTCAGTAATGCAAAAATTGGTATGTGTTTAAAATCTTGCTTCCTGAGTCTAGTCTTTTATGCACATATCAAATAATGATGAATAGACTTTATTGATATACTAAGAACATTCTGCCTATGTTTTTACTATCATACTCAGAAAGAATCCATTAAACTAATCAATGTATGCTGATGGTTGCCAAGCTGCAAAGAAATCCAATATCCAGGTTGTAGTGAAGGGAACGCAGTTTTAGCAATTGACTCATCTTTTATTTCTCTAACTCATTTGTAACCATCCAAACTGTTCCCCAAGTTAATCCTCTTCTGAGGAAATGTCCAAATAAGTGATAGTTTTTGAGGCTATGATCTTGCTTCAAAAAGCAGAGATAGAGGAAGTTTCTCTCTGGAAAAAAAAAAAGAGAGAGAGAAAGAAAAAGGAAAGGTACAGTTAAACACAGCCCTCTAGAAAAAGAGAAGTTGCTATTTTCCACCAACTATTTTGAGATTGTGCAGTTTCCTTATCCTGGTGTTCTTTTGTTTTCTATGCTTAGCTCAGGAGGAGCGTGAGTGTCTGAAATGGGAAGTGGAGATCAGACTTAAAAAAAAATAGGCTTAGCAATCCAAAAATGTTAACCAGAAGTTATTTTAATGAGTGGCAAATCCTTACATTAGGGAGATTTACAGAGGGACAACGGAAGTTTTGAAGTGCAAGCAAGTTTAATCCAATGTACATTAGGGAGTCTTATGAAATGATCATAAGAATAACTTCTCCATACTTGGGGAATTACTCAAAATTCTCTCTGGAGATTGCTTCCTTTAGATTTGAAATTTTAAAATGGCAATTCCTGACACCAGAAAGAGGAAGAAGCAACATGACAATTTAGTTATTTGGTTTTTATGATAAAAAATAGAAAATGTTCAACTCAATTTATTCAGGTATGAGGGACATACTGTGGTAGGCATTTAGACCAGTGGTTCTCAACCATCCTAATGCCGCGACCCTTTAATACAGTTCCTCATGTTGTGGTGACCCCCAACCATAAAATTATTTTCGTTGCTACTTCATAACTGTAATTTTGCTACTGTTATGAATCATAATGTAAATATCTGATATGCAGGATGTATTTTCATTGTTACAAATTGAACATAATTAAAGCATAGTGATTAATCACAAAAACAATATGTAATTATATATGTGTTTTCCGATGGTCTTAGGCGACCCCTGTGAAAGGGTCATTCGACCCCCAAGGTGTCGCGACCCACAGGTTGAGAACCGCTGATTTAGACAGACATGAGCAGAGCAAGGATGATGGGCCAGGTTCAGAAGGTCACCAGGGTAGAAAGCCCCAGGTGCCTAGCAAAGGACAGTTGTAGGGTGGGACCTCACCTCCAGGGTGACTTTTCCTCCCTAGCATATTGCTGTCATCAGGTTTGGACCCCCTGACCTTTCCTCCCTAGAGGTAAGATCTAGGCCTCAGTTGTGTTTCAGCTTCAGGTCCAGATAAGCAACACAACCAGATCAGTGACCCCATGGCTGACCTTAGGACCAACTACATTGAATAATGACCCCCCCTGCCCTAGGGGCGGCCAATCAATCAGTGGAGACCTAGACCCTAAAAGGACACGCCTGGAAAACTGCTGAATATTCTATTGAGATCTTCCCCTGGGACCTCCCCTAAAATCTCCACCTTTAAAACCCTTAGGATGGAGGACTCAGCATACTCTCCCTTCTGGGAGCATGCCTGAGCCTTTCCCTTTCCCTTTCCCTTTCCCTTTGCCCGAGCCTTTCCCTTTCTCTTTCCCTTCTCCCCTCCCCGCTCCCCCCACCCCGCAACCAGGCTTGTTACCATTAGCTTCCTCACTCCCAAGCTCCAAGGGCCCTTCCTTGGCCTCTATAACTTGTTTCCTAAGCCCATTTCTTCTAGGATTTACTTTTTCTACCTCTGTGATTTTATAAATAAATGTTCTTTTATAGTTGGAGCATTGGCTCTGAATTCTTTCCTGGACAGAACCCAAGAACCAAGGTTGCTGAACCCAGGTTCAATATGACCCCACTGGTCTAACAACACCCAGTGCTGTTCCCGCCACCTACAACAATATATTTTATTCAAGAAATATGAACAATTAAAGGAATGAACACATTTTGAAAAAGAAAAGTAAAGAGGATAAAAACTTAATGTTGATAATATGCCTAGTAATTCATTCTTTTGTAGCAGCTTTATTGACGTATAAATTCACAAGTTCACCAGCTTAAAGCATACATTCAATGTTTAAAAATATATTTAGAGTTATGCATCCATCACCATCATTTAATTTTAGAATATTTTCATCATCCCCAAAGGAAACCTTGTACTCATTAGCAGTCACTCCCACTTCCTCATTCCCCTTCATCCCAGGATCCCAGGCCTAATCTGCTTTCTGTCTCTCTAGATGTGTTTGTTTTTATTAAAGACTGTCTGGCAATGAGAAGTTTTATCTAACTGTGGTTTTCACTTACATTTCCCTAAAGACCAAGGGGGTTGATATCTTTTCAGGTGTTTATTAACCACTCCTATATTTCCTTTGGATAAATGTTTATTAAACTCCTTTGCCTATTTAAAAAAATGTGTTGTCTTTTTGTTGTTGCGTTTAAGAGTTCTTTGCACATTCTGGATAAGTCCCTTATTAGATATGTGATTTGCAAATGTTTTCTCCCATTCTGTGGGTTATCTTTTCACTTAGTAACTTATTCTTTTGTCCACAACTTCTTCCTGGAAACTCCATGTCTTCAATCCAGTTTGAGGCTACATCTGCAGACCTGACTCCCCTTCCTTCATCTAACTCCAGCATCTTTACTTGCAGCCCTTCACATTTTTTTCAAGCAGGAAGTCTACTAATTCATTCTCATACCTATTTTCCCCCCTAAAAGAGGTAAACAGAAAGTGGTTCTGGTCAGTTTGCCTGCTCTAAATCATAGCTTCCTTCAGAAAATGTAATCTCAGACCAAAGTGTGAAACATTGTCTAAAGGCAACACGCTTCTTTATCTGTAACAAGGAATTTATTCAATTTTCTGCTTGGGAAAGGTTCCAAATATTGGTTCAAATGTTTTTTAGAAGGCTGAGGGCCCCTTTCTCCTTTTCAAGCTTTAATTTTGAGGCAAGTCATTATTTGAGTGCTTGTAATACTGTTTTCATCAAGAATTTGCAATAATATTTACCATTCTAGAGTAGAAATCTAATTCTATGTATGGTATATATGAGTTAATTCAAAGAAGATTCCTAATTAAACATAATATACTGTAATTAATTATGGTAATTATTAGAATTTATTTTAAGGTTTAAGATTCATTTGCTCCTTTTAGTTCTAAATGTACATATGAATATGTCTCTCTCTTATGACAAGATAGATTTGATTACAGGTTCTTGGTTTAAAAAAAAAACCTACACCAAAAATTAATTAAGGATATTATAATCATAACATTTAGGAAAGAGGTAAATTACATATGGATCTTTTGTTTTTGTTTTTGTTTTTGTTAATCCTCACCCGAGGATGTTTTTTTCCATTGATTTTTTAGGGAGAGTGGAAGAGAGAGGGAAAGACAGAAAGGAACATCGATGTGAGAGAAACACATTGACTGGTTGCCTCCTGCATGAACCCTGACCAGGGCCGGGGCAGGGAGGAGCCTGCAACCAAGGTACGTGCCCTTGAGTGAAATCAAACCTAGAGACCCTTTGGTCTGCAGATCGACATTCTGTCCACTGAGCCACACCAACTATGGCTGGATCATTTTTTAAATATAATATAATTCAGTCATATTTTGGGCATTTAAAAAAAATAAGTTTTTATTGATTTCAGAGAGGAAGGGAGAGAGAGAGAGATAGAAACATCAGTGATGAGAGGGGCCTCCTGCATGCCCCCTACTTGGGATTGAGCCCAAAACCCAGGCATATGCCCAGACCGGAATTGAACTGCCATCTCCTGGTTCATGGGCTGATGCCCAACCACTGAGCCACACTGGCCGGGCTACTTTGGGTATTTTTTAATCTTAAAAATATTTTTTGAAGATGTGCTTAATTGGGGAAAGGACATAAAATTTATATAACTAGATGCCTATTAACCTAGTACTAAAATTAATTATAATAACTCAGTATTTATCATCTCGTTTTTGTTCCACAATCCTCAGAGTTATTACAGTTGAGTAAATATCATTTCCTTATTTTATAGGCCATGAAATTAAAACATAGGCTGCAGTCTAAGATGCAGAGGCATGCATATGTTTACACATAGTAATTAAATATAAATACAGATTTCTGTTTTGATTTTAGTCTTTGTAGATGTATGTGAATTCCTCAAACTGAAAGAATATGTTATTTTTATGAGGGAAGCCCATGTTCCTCTTTAAACATTGATTTAATCAACAATCATAGTATTAATAGTCTAAATGGATATTCAATGGGGAAAAGGGCCCTATTATGTCCTTACCTTTATAAAGCTAGTAAGTCAGGAAAATGTGTAAATAACCACAAAGTACATTGGTGCAATGGGGCACAGGGTAGTATGAATGCATAGGGAAGAGGCACTGAACTCAGACTTGCATGGGAGAAGCATCATCTAAATTGAGACCTTATGGATGAATAAGAGTTACCCAGGTGAAGTGTTCAAGCAAAGGGAGCAATATGTGTACAAGCTTAGAGATTAGAGAGACAGAGTCCAGGTAGGGGATTTAACACAGTTCCCTATGACTGGAACACAAAGGGGAAGCAAATCATGAGTGTTGGGAGATGAGGGCAGAAAAGGAAGCCAAAAGCCTGACCACCAGGCCCACTAAACTGTGTTAAGAAAAGCAATGGGGAGCCACACAGGATCTTAAGCAGAGGAGGGTAACAGGACGATACTTGCATACTGATAATTATAGTGATAACAACAATACTCATGATTGCAAATATTTATTGTATTGCTAACATGCCAGACAGTATTATAAATGTTTTTTATCATCTACTTTCCAATATATTTTTCAAGTATGATTACTGTAGCTGACAATCAAAGCTACATATGTTATGTTATGACTGTCAGAAAATGGAAAGGAAAAACATTTTCATTTACTTAAACAGGGCTTTGTTCCATAATTACCAGGGCAAGGGTAGCTCTATGTAAAATGTGGACCCCAGCTTTAGAGAACATAACCTGACAGAGTAAACAAGATACCTTTCACTTGGAGAATGTAGCATTATTTGGGGAAGTGGTTAAACTGCAGAGTAGTTTTGAATAAAAAGTTTGAATTACATTTAATTTATTTCCCCACAGCACAGTTTTGTATTAGCTTAATAATTGTGTGTGTGTGTGTGTGTGTGTGTACTGAGGTAAGTGGGAATTTAGTGGAAAGGCCTTGAGAGAATGTTACAAATGTGGGCCTTGAATTATGGAAATATAGGTAAAGTTCTGGAAAAGACATAAAACTATCAGGGAGATAGCACATTTATACTGATAGGTTTCTCAAAGGCATTGCTGAAATTAAAAGCTATACATATAAACTATCATTAAGCTACTTTGCAAGCCCTAGCTGGACATGCTTCTGGAAGATACAAGCACAGGCCATAGAGGTGAAAGCTTCCTCAGCAGATCCCTGGCTGCTGGGGATGTGCAGGGATGCTAAAGGAGGGACCACAGGTGCTAGAACCGCTGGGAGACGTCAGGGGCCATAAGGTGTTGGCTGTTTACCAAAGACCATGGAACTATTTCAGTATTTTATTACCAATCACTATGACCTTACCAATAGATATTGGCTTAATTTTAGCTGTACATATTTCTATTTTTAGTCTGAATAGGAAGAGCTATATAAAGATGGCAAGATGGTCGGCATCTGTATAAGGTACAGGAATAACATGCTCAGAAAACACTGAATTGGAAAACAATGTAAATTTAACATCCCTCAAATAGCCATATGTTCCAAAGAAAATGAGTCAGAACCTCAAGATAGAACATAAGCAAAACCCAACTTTTAAATGTGTTACATTCATCATAATGGAGATAGATTATGCTCAACATTGGGGGAACCATAGTTTTGGCTCTTCACTGAATAAGAACAAAATTGTTAGAATGAACTCCCATTTTCAAAAAAATATTGGAACAGATAGTTGAACTCTTAGAATACACAAGAGCATCGAGAACAAAAATAACATTCTCCTTTAATAAGGAATCTTCCTTGTCAAAGTCTATGACTGGAGGTGATAGAGTAGAAGCTGGAAAGTGAGGATCTTTCAAGTTTACCACTCGCTGCTGGATGATCTCTGATAAATTAACATATTAGAATACTAGTTTAATCACTTTAGCAGAGATCAAAATAACAGTAGCTTAAATAAAATACATTGCTTTATTTCTCTTGCATTTAGAAGTCCAAGCTGGTAGGCAGTCTGTGCTGGCAGGCAGCTTCAGTAATCACCTGATGACTTGCGTTTTGCTGTGCCATGAGGTATTGTCTTATCTGCATTGTAGAAGTTGACTCAACACTACACCTATGTTCCTGCCTGCTGGGAATGGGGAAAATATAGGGCAGTGGAAGGCACTCCTTTCAAAGGCATGACTTACAAGTTGCACATATCAATTTTAGGTACATTCCATTGATGATTACTGAATCACTTGGCCATACTTAGCTGCAAGGGAAGCTGAAAATTGTAGCCTTGAGGTAGCCAGCCATGCACTCAGCTAAAAACAATGGAAGTTCTAGCATAAAAGGGAAAAATGGATATTGGGGAAAATTAGCAGACCCTGCCACTTGTAACTACACTGAGCCTCAGTTTCACTTTTGTGAAATGTGGAGAATTGTATTAAATGATCAGTGTGTAGTAAACACCTAGCCTGGTGCCGGCACATGTTAAGTGCTCAACAGTAATTAGTTTCGGCCCTCCCTGTCTTCATTGTAGTGGTGGCCCGGGTAGTTCATAGGATTCTTGTTTATAGAAAACCCAGCTAGGTAACAATGCAGACCTGTATAAGATATAGTCATGTGATGCCAGTCCAGTTACTGCTCTTCATCCTGTGCCACAACCATGAAGATGTGTTCACAAGTTTTACTATTAAATAGTATCTTCCTTGAGCCCCTGGTTCTCTTTCTATTTTAATGAAATGAGCTTAATGACATAAAGAAAGCATCTCTAGGAGATGTGAAGGGTCCCTTTGGGCTCTAAGCTCTGAGCAAGAGCCTAATACAAATCCTACATTACTGCCCTTCAGCTATTTCTCCTCCAGTCTACTTTCCTAAGATATATTTAAAGGAGGTAGGCTCTACTGGGCCATCATCCTTTCTCTTCTACCCAGATCAAGGTCCTAGATTCCTGATACATTTTCTTTATAATTATTTCTCCACTCTTCCTAACAGTCTCAATATACCAGTCTTAAAGATTCTGTCATCTCTCATTCCTTAAAGGAGAATGACTACTCCCTTCCTAATGTTGTCTCCTTTATTTTTATAGTGTGTAGACTACAAGATGGCCCCCAATAATCCTTACCAAATGGCATTCAGTCTCTAGTTTACTGTCACATTCAGTCAAGGGCTGATCCATGTGATCCACAGAGGGTAGAGGTAATGGTGAGTGACATCAAGGCTATGTCATAAAGGCCACTGAAGTGTTTGCTTTGCTTCTTTTTGGATGCCTTGTTCTGGGGGACACAGCCACCATGTCATAAAGACATACAGAAGCCTATTGGGAAAAGCTCATGTGGCAACAGCCAGCAACAATTTGCCACGCCTGTGAGTGAGCCTACTGAGAAGCAGAGCCTCCAATCCCCATCTTCAGATGACTACAGCCCCCACTGACATCTGACTCTGACCTCGTGAACCACTAAGCCAAGCTATTTCTGAATTTATGATCTATTTTTTATTTGGTATTGTTGTCTTTCTTTTTCTTTTGTGAATTTATGATCTATATACACTGTAAGGCCCAATAAGTGTTGGTTTAAACCATTATGTTTTGCGGTCATTTGTTATACAGCAATAGATCTACATATTTCGGGGAATTGTAATGCATTTCTCTTCTCAGATCTTTTCTCACTGTATTTGTCATGCATTTTCTTGAGTGAATCATTACGACTCTTCAGTCAGGGTTAGTGGAGTGCAAAGCAGTTCTCAACTGACCGATGATACACACTGATGTATTGTAAATCACCTGTTAATACTATTACATTGCTTTAGCTTAGGAATTATTCCTTTTAAAATATAAATTAGAGTGAATTAAAAGTTACTCATATAATTCTCTTGTTTAATTCATCCCAATTTGCTTTTATAAATGGGCGGGAAAGGACCCTTGGTACAGGCTGCAGACAGAAGTCCTCTTGAGCTGTGTCCTACCTCGTCAACAAGAACAGCTGTAGGTGCATCATTAATAGTTGTAAGGATAAAAAGTTTATGTCCATGTTTTACTTCCTCACACCTCCATCTCCCCCCCACCCCCCCAAAATCTCAGTATATATCTGGGAGTGTAACACTTATGAAAGTTATATATCCGAGTTTACAGTCTTTGGGCTCAAGACTGCAACATCAACTCCTGCTAGAGTTTCCAGCCTGCAGGCTTGCCCTGGGGGCTTGGCAGCCTCCACAATCATGTGAGCCAAGATAGATAGATAGATAGATAGATAGATAGATAGATAGATAGATAGATAGATACAGACATATAGGTGATTGAGAACCCATTCTCAGAACAGATGGATTAAATTTTGCATACAAAATGTACTTTCTCCTGTATGCCTTTTATCTTTTCCATCCATAGTGAGTCATCATGCATGGACAGTATGTATAGAAGATCAGTAAACCAGACTGCAGACATCCTAGTAATATCATAAGCATCAGTTATAGAGTTGAAACAATCATTTGATGACACATGTTATTAACACAGTCAAATAATCAGTTTGGTCATGATAGTTTTACACGCAGCTCTGATTGCACAACGCAACGGCCTATATCTGAACTTCTAAAAATTCTTCTTCTTTCTTTTACTTTTCTTCCCAACGTCCTCTTTATTCTCCCCCAAATTATTATTATCATTATTTTTTAATTTCCTTCTAGCTGTAGCCTTCTGGAATTCTAATGAAATGATACTATTAAGACCACTGAAGTTAAGTGTTTAAACTCAGTCGTGGAAATGTGCATGTCTTTGCTGCTTAAATCCTCTCTAATCTCTTCACATTTAAGAAAATCTCTACAATGACTCATTGTTGCTCTCCAAATCACAAACATGTATCTAGGCTTGTTTAGGTTGCAAAGTCTTACACTGGCAGCCCCTGTCACTACTCCGTGTCTGCAATGGTCACTTTCCCACAGCAAGCCCCCTTACTCCCCCGCTTCCACCACATTTCACATCCGGAATAGGGTCTTCATGGTCTCAGACCAAACTTCTATCCTTTAGGATCAAATTAACTGTTATCGCCTTAATAAAACTTTACTAGAGCAAATAGACTCTAGTTATGGTGTCCTTGTGTTCTTAGTTGCAAACAACAGCTTTTGCAGTAGTTTAAAAATACATTAAATAGCCTTAGAGGTTTAGAGAATACCTGAGGAGAGTCAGGGTTGAGCTGGAATAATCTACATTGTTATGGGTGGCTTTTCCAGGGAAGATAGCAATCCCCGCCAGCGTTCCCACCGAATGTCACAGCTTGCACGGCATGCTGGGGACCCTGGCAGAAGATGGCTTCATCTGCACTTGCTTGCTCCTGTTACCTCCTTCAGAATTTAAGTCCTGGGCCTGTGGGTGTGTGTGAGGTCTGGAGCCTAGGTCAAATCCTGGACCTCATGTCAAGGGAGGCTGGGAGAATGAATCCAGGTTTCTAGCTAGGAAGGAAGAACTTTTCATGGAGGAAAAGGGTGTTTCAAAAGATTCTGGGCAGTGAAAGACATGAAACCTGCCCTCTATAGTCAGTAACTCTTAAAACCATGTGTGCTGTTTTATTCAACTTGAATAAACTTATGAATATTAACTTATTTAGCAACCATGATATTAAACAGAAACTGTTAACAAAATTGTGGCTTTTAACCTCTCACTTAACCTCTTAGCCTCATTTTCTTTAATCCCAGGCCCTTTCTTTCTATATATGTTTTCTGTGTTTCATCTGAGAAACTTACTCTTATCTAATCACCTTATCTTTTTTGGAATTGTGGCTGGGTGGATAGAAGGGCACCTCTTTTTTAAAAAAATATATTTTTATTGATTTCAGAGAGGAAGGGAGAGGGAGAGAGAGATAGAAACATCAATGATGAGAGAGAATCATTGATCGGCTGCCCACTGCACATCCCCCACCAAAATCAAGCCCATAACCCAGGTATATGCCCTGACTGGGAATCCAATCGTGACCTCCTGGATAATAGGTGGACACTCAACCACTGAGCCATGTCGGTCAGGCCAGAAGGGCACCTCTGGAGATCTCCAAGTCTATTATGGATTTGCTACTCACTCTTTGAGCCCAGTTCTGGTATTTCTATTCAGGCATTTGTATTGAAATGGTCTAAGAAACTGTATTTTGGGGGAAGGCTATTATAACTTTTAATTTAATTATTAAATTTTAATAAAGTTAATTACATTTATACTGTAAGTTTTTAAAGGCTTTTTGCATCTTTCCTCCTATGGCATAAAGCCATATAATTTTAAGTTTTGAAAGGAATTGTATGCCCTAGCTGGTTGAGCATAGTCCCAATGCATCAAGGTTGCAGGTTCGATCCCCGATCAGGGCATATACAAGAATCAATTATTGTGTAGATAGGTGGAACAACTACTCTCTCTCCTCTCTCTCTCTCTCTCTCTATCTCTCTATCTCGTCCTTTCTCTCTCTAAAATTAATCAATAAAAATTTGAAAGAATCATAATGATCACTGAACACATTTTACAGATGAAGCAATTAAGGGAAGGAAGATGTAAAGATTTGTTCAAAGGCAATCATTTAGTTTTGAAGTTGAGAGTAGAATCCATAGCTTCTGATTCTAGCTTATTTAGTAAATTGTAAGATTCATATGCCAAATATAAGAGATGCTAGATTTTCATGGGTATGATAGAGAAATGGGTAGGAGTCAGCAAAATAAATAAATAAATTAATTAATTAATTAATTAAAAGACATTAAATACAGGGTGTTCCAAAAAATGTATACATACTTTAAAGGCAGTGTACATTTCAATTTTAAAATGTAATAGAATCTATAACTATTGGCTGTTAGTGTATACATTTTTTTTGGGGGGGGGACACCCTGATATTTGTAAATACAATATTTCCAAAACAAATCAGGTTCATTGGCATTCAAAACTTCCTCAAGTTGCTAAGCTTTTTCATAGATCACCTTCTAAAATGTTTGGAAGAAAGTGTCTTGGGTACCCTCACATAAAGGTGAAAATATGTGTACAAAGATGCATTCTGTGACATTGCTTGACTAGTGGTGAAGTTTAAACAATCCAAATATCATTAAAATATATTATCACACATCCATTCTTTGAAATTCTTTTGTAGAAATTGAAGTAATGAGGTTGAGCTATATATTGTGACATCAAAAATTTTCAGTATATACTAGTAAAGGAAAAAAGCAGATCAAAGAAAAGATGCACAGCATAATATAAAAATTTTTATACACACATATGCATAGGAAATATATAATGTATATGTTTATAAAAGTTCTAGAACTATTTATAATAAATGGTTAACAGTGTTTACCTCTGGAGTGAGAGATGAAAGGAAATGAGATGAAAGGAAATTTCACTTTTATTTTTATGTTTGCATTGCTTTAATATTTTACAAAATACATTTAAAAAATAAAAAGTGACTTTGAAGTAACTTAATATCTATTTCCCATCTTTCCCTGTTCTTAAATCTTGGCAAAACACTTATATAATGGTTGGGCATTTTTACACTTTAGTCATTAAGGGTGACTAAATGGCCTTCGGCCCATATAGAGGGAGAGGGGTGTGAAGTGCCTCCTCGCACCCTGTATGTCTCTAGGAGGCGTAACTGTGTTGTTATGTTTACTTATTTGAAGATATTTAACTACTATGTCAATGTTTGAAGATTGTGGATATTTAAAATGTTGGCATACAGACAACTGAATTATGTGAGAACCACCCATGGCAACAGATTACTATATTGACTGCATGGTTACTTAATGTGAGAGCCAGACTGTGTGTGCTGTGGTGTGTTTTGATGTTCTTACTTTATAAACAGGGGCTGTTTTAGTCCATTATGGCTGCTGTAACAAAATACCACCGACCAGGAAGCTTATAAACCACAGGAATTTATCTGTCACAGTTCTGGAGGCTGGAAGTCCAAGATCTGGGTGCCAGCATGGTTGGGTTTGGTGGAAGCCCTCTCCTGGGTTGCAGACATCTCCTTGTGATCTCACCTGGTGGGAGGGGCTAGAGACCTATTCCATTCATGAGGGCCCCACCCCTGTGACGTAAGCACTTCTCAAAGCCCCCACCTCTTAATACCATCATCTTTGAAGGTTAGGATTTCAATACATGAATTTTGGGAAGACACAAACATTCAAATCATAGCAGGGTCTGTAGACTATATTTCGATTTCTCCTTTGCAAGGAGCAGCCCTAGTTATTATTAGTAGACCTGATCATCCATCACATTGGTTAAGGCAACCAGAAGCCGGCAACAGAGCACAAAATGTTTCTGGTCTACCCACACTCTTTTTTCAATATAATACAAGTCTGTGAGCAGAATTCAGGGAGCACATAAGGTTTTCAGGCTCCTGCCCTTCATGCTAGAATGATTCAAAATTGTGTATGGGAATGGATTATTCTGTTCAAATTATGTCATCTGAACCTCCCAGTGAATAACAGCCCTAACTTTAATTCCTTACTCTCATTAAATCCCTAAAAAGAAAACTGCCATCACCTAAGCAGGAACTTGAACCATAATCTAATCACTGTTGGGCTAGTCATCAAAAGGATCTAAACATTTTCTAAGCCTAAATTTAGGAGTCAATGATTACACATTATTTCCCAGCCTTTTCTCCATTCTTTGTCCTATCTTTTCTTTTTTTTTTCCTACAAAAAGCAAAAAAACTACTGGTTATTTGATCTAGTTATCACAAATTAATTTGGATTTCCTGGAATTAAGAGACCTTTAGATAATAAGATTTTCAGTGATACTGATGACTACAATTTCAGAAGAACCATAAGATTTAAATAATTAAGAGGAGCTTTCACTGCTGCCTGGAAATTTCACTTCCAGTCAGTGACATGTCAGCAGTGTGGTAAATGTACCCGAGAAAGACTATTGAATTGTTTGCATAATGTGGTGGCCTTTATTTATTTATTTATTTATTTTGTTCACTTAAAATTGTGAATTTAGTAGACTAAATAGCAATCAATCCACAATACTTGCCAAGATTTTTGTCTTTATTACTTATATTTCAATTTTACTTGATAAAATTCAGAAAATATTTATTGAGAGTCTGCTATGTTTGAGGCCCTTTTCAGAATCCTTTTTTTCACAACATATTATATATTTAAACTTGGTTGGTCCTATATATGTTTAAGCTGGAACACATTCTTACATGCTTTTGGCATAATTATACTCAATAAATGTTTGCTGAACAGAATGTCAAATTATTTTTATATCATTATGATTATACAAAAAGTTTAAGTAATTACATCATAAATTTAAAAAGCATTTCACTAGTCCAGCTCTTCAAAAATCCCTTTCATCTGGTATAAATAATCTGTTTTTAGTAAGCTTCTGCTTTCTTTCACTTAGGCTGTTTTCAAGGTTCACCCATGTAAAATGTGTCAGTGCCTTATTCTTTTTATGGCTAAGTAATATTTCATTGCGTAGATATATCACATATTTGTTTATTCATTCATCAGTTGAAAGGTAGCCTGTTTGTTTCCACTTTTTGGCTGTTATGAATAATGCTACTATAAACACTGATGTATGAGTTTTTGTGTGGACATTGTTTCTTTTACATATGTGTCCTTATACCCACATTACCCCCTAACCCCCCTCCCCGCTCATGCCCTCACCCCCCCGTTGTCCGTGTCCATTGGTTAGACCTATATGCTTGCATGTACGTCCTTTGGTTGATCTTTCCCCCTTAACCCTGCCCTCCCCTACCTTCCCTCCAAGGCCTGACAGTCCAATCAATGCCTCTCCATCTCTGGATCAGTCCTTGTTCATCAGTTTATGATGTTCATTATATTCCACAAATGAGTGAGATCATGTGGTATTTATCCTTCTCTGACTGGCTTATTTCACTTAGCATAATGCTCTCTAGTTCCATCCATGGTGTGGCAAATGGTAAGAGTTCCTTTTTCTTCTTCCTCTTCTTAAAGAATACCTTTCAGCATTTCATATAATGCTGGTTTGGTGGTGATGAACTCCTTTAGCTTTTTCTTATCTGTGAAGCTCTTTATCTGACCTTCAATTCTGAATGATAGCTTTGCTGGATAAAGTAATCTTGGTTGTAGGTTCTTGCTATTCATCACTTTGAATATTTCTTGCCACTCTCTTCTGGCCTGCATGGTTTCTGTTGAGAAATCAGCTGACAGTCGTATGGGTACTCCCTTATAGGTAACTGACTTTTTTTCTCTTGCTGCTTTTAAGATTCTCTCTTTGTCTTTTGCTCTTGGCATTTTAATTATGATGTGTCTTGGTGTGGTCCTCTTTGGATTCCTTTTGTTTGGGGTTCTCTGCGCTTCCTGGACTTGGAAGTCTATTTCTTTCACCAGGTAGGGGAAGTTTTCTGTCATTATTTCTTCAAATAGGTTTTCAATATCTTGCCCTCTCTCTTCTTCTGGTACCCCTATAATTCTGATGTTGGTACGCTTGAAGTTGTCCCAGAGGCTCCTTACACTATCTTCGTATTTTTGGATTCTTTTTTCATTTTGCTTTTCCGGTTGGGTGTTTTTTGCTTCTTCGTATTTCAAATCTTTGACTTGATTCTTGCGATCCTCTGGTCTGCTGTTGGGAGTCTGTATAATATTCTTTATTTCAGTCCGTGTATGCTTAATTTCTAGTTGGTCCTTTATCACAACATCGAGGGTCTCACTAGATTTCTTAAGGATCTCAATACATTTATCGGCGGTTTCCATAAAATTCTTGAAAAATCTTAGAACCGTGGTTTTGAACTCTATATCCAGTCGTTTGCTGTCCTCCATTTCTGTCATTTGTGACCTGTTTCTTTGTCTTCGCATTTTGTCTGCTTCCCTGTGTTGGTAGAGTGGTTTTGTGTGCTAGGTGTCCTACAGGGCCCAGTGGCTCAGCCTCCCCAGTTACCTGAGGTGGACACTCTTGGTGCACCCCCTTGTGGGCTTTGTGCACAGTCTTGTTGTAGTTATGCCTTGATTGTTTTAGGTGTCACTGGGAGGAATTGACCTCCAGGCCAATTGGCAGTGAGAATCAGCTGTGTCTGCAGTGGGAGAACTTCTGTGCTGAAGACACCCTTCTGGGGCAAGACTTGCTTCAGTGGGGCTTTGGTGCTCACTGAGTCTGCCCCCTGAGTGTGTTCCTTATGAATCTGAGGAGTTGTAATCTGGGTGGTCCCACTCTGACCACTGGGTACACTGGCTCTTGGATCTAAGGAGGTGCTAATTAAGCCTCTTCCTGAGGTTACCCAGCAGGAGCTATGAAGAGATATGCAGATTCCCCTTCTTTTTTTGGGGGTTTGGTGGTGCCCAGATGAGGCCCAGCTGAGAAGCAATGCAAGCTGCTGTGGGGCCTTGGGCCTTCTCTTGGAAGTTCTGGGTCTGTGCCCAGCTGCTGCAATTTGTTAGGTAGTTGTCAGATTGTAAAGGACCCGGGCATTCATATGCAAAAGGCTTTGCAGCAGCCTGGATGGGGCGGGGTCTCAGAATCAACAGGGCGGAGCAAGCAGCTATGGCTGATTCTCAGCCCTGCCCTAAGGGGCCGAGTGTCTCAGTGTCCCGGTAATTGCTGCCAGCACCTCTGAGGGAAAGCCGCCCTCAAGTTCCGAGTTCTGCCTGCTGCCAGACAGTCCAGTTTCTCCCTGTATGAGCCCTGGGACCCCAGAGATTTCCCGGAACCGGAGTTCAGAGCAGTCAGGAGCTTGTGACTCCCTCCCGATTCAAAAAGACAGCCGCGTCCTCAGGTGCCCGCCCCTTTCCGCGCGCGCCGGAGCCTCCGTACCTCTGCACTTTACTTTCGTAGCTCCTCTGAGTCTGTGTGCTCTTCTCTTTCCTTCTAGTTGTAGAATTTCCACTCAGCCAGCCTTCCTGTGGTTCTGGATGATGACCGTTCTGTCTTTTAGTTGTATTTTTGAAGTTGTTGTCGGAGGCAGCAATTTCCGGTGTTTTCCTATGCCGCCATCTTGGTCTTCCGACATTGTTTCAATATCTCCTGGTTATGTACCTATGAGTAGAATTGCTGGATCATAGAGAAACTGCCAAATTGTTTTACAAAGTATCTGTGTCATTTCAAAATCCCACAGCAATGTCCAAGGCTTTTAATTTCTCTCCATTTTCATCAGCACTTGGCTATTGTCTGTCTTTTTTTTATTATAGACATTCTATTGGGTGTGAAGTATATCTCACTGTGAGTTTTGATTTGCATTTCCCTAATGACTAATGATGTTGACTATCTTCTCATGTGCTTATTGGCTATTTGTATATCTTCTTTGGAGAAATGTCAATTCAAATTATTTGTCCATTTTATAAGTTGGGTTGTCTTTTTATTGTTTAACTGTAAGATTTCTTTATAAATTCTTTACATATTTCAAAGTCCCTTAACATAAATATAATTTTTAAATATAGTCTCTCAATGTTCAGTTTGTCTTTTCACTTTAGTGTCCTTTGAAGCACCAAGTTTTTAATTTTAGTCAAGTCCAACTTATCTACTTTTTTTCTCTTGTCATTTGTGCTTTTGGTGTCACACCTAAGAAATTGTCGCCTAATTCATGGGCACTGAGATTTCTGTCTCTAATTTCTTCTAAGGATTTGATAGTTTTAGCTCATTTTGAGTTAGTTTTTGTATAAATTGTGAAGTGGGGGTCTACGTCATTCTTTTGTATGCAGATATATAGTTGCCCCAGCACCATTTGTTAAGAAGACTTTTCTTTCCCCCCACTGAATTGTCTCAGCACCCTGTCAAAGTCAACTGATCATAACCATATGGATTAATTTCTGGGCTCTCAATTCTATCCCACTGACCTATATGTTTAGCTTTATGCCAGTATCACATGGTCTTGATGACTGTAGCTTTGTAGTAAGTTTTGAAATTGGGAAGTATGAGTTCTCCATACTTCTTTTTCAATATTGTTTTTCATATTAGGTTTATATAAAAATGATTCTTTAATGGGTGAAAAAATGGATAAATGTTTGCATTTTTAAAAGTTTTATTTTGGGGGGAGGTGAGGAGGTTGGGAATTTTAGTATCTTTAAAGGGATGATAGCCCTAATTGGTTTGGCTCAGTGGATAGAGCGTCAGCCTGTGGACTGAAGGGTCCCAGGTTCGATTCTGGTCAAGGGCATGTACCTTGGCTGTGGGCACATCCCCAGTAGGGGGCGTGCAGGGGGCAGCTGATCTATGTTTCTCTCTCATCGATGTTTCTGACTCTCTATCCCTCTCCCTTCCTCTCTATAAAAAATCAATAAAATAAAATAAAAATAAAAATAAAGGGATGGTAACTAAGAGAAAGTGGTATTTAGATAAATGTACCTTCAAAAAAAAAACATACCAGGATTGGCCCTATTTTAAAATATATTTTTATTGATTTCAGAGAGGAAAAGAGAGATAGAAACATCAATGATGAGAGAGAATCATTGATCAGCTGCCTCCTGCACGGCCCCCACTGGGGATTGAGCCTGCATGTGTCCTGCCCAGGAATCAAACCGTGACCTCCTGGTTCATAGGTTGATGCTCAACCACTGAGTCACACTGGCCGGGCTGGTCTTCTTTTATAAAGATGTCTTAGGTTTCTGCTGTCTGGGCTGCAGGACAGAATCTGCTTCTGAATTTTCTATAATTGGCATTATGCTGGGAGCATAGCAGGTACTCAATAAATATTCATACATTAAATACCTGTCCTTTTAAAAAAATATGTTTTAGAGAGAGGGGAAGGGTTAGGGATAGAAAGATAGAAAACATTGATGAGAGAGAAACTTCATTGAATCCTGCCCCCTACTGGGGATTAAGCCTGAAACCCAGGCATCTGCCCTGACAGGAAATCAAACCAGTGACCTCTTAGCTCCTGGGTGGATGCTCAACCACTGGCCCACACTGGCCAGGCCATTCTTTTTGTTTAATTTGTTTTAAAAAATATATTTTATTGATTCTTTACCGAGAGGAAGGGAGAGGGATAGAGAGTTAGAAACATTGATAACAGAGATGAGAGAGAAACATCAATCAGCTGCCTCCTGCACACCCCCCACTGGGGATGTGCCCGCAACCAAGGTACATGCCCTTGACTGGAATCGAACCTGGGACCTTTCAGTCTGCAGGCCAACGCTCTATCCACTGAGCCAAACCAGTCAGAACCATCCCTTTTATTTTAAACATTGGTTGTCTTGCCCCTACTGTTTGGTTGATGACTGCTGAATTTCCTGTTTTTCTAGCCTATTCAATAACTCTGCAACTTTGGTTTAGAATCCTATTTTTCTAAACTTCTGCCAAATTTCTGCACACCACCAAAATATGCTGGACAGATGATTTTCCAGAATGGAATCATAAGTAACTCTTTTCAGATGGAACATGAAAGAATCGGATTTCCTCTCTTGCGCTTTCTCATTCTAATCTCTTTGCGATCATGTGTAAAGCCTTGTCTTCTTTTAGACTCCAAGGGCAGGAGACAACTCCCATGTCCAAGGCTGGCGACACATTGCTTTGAGTTTCCGGAATGATCATTTCCCCCAGGAAGACTCTTCAGATTAAGATACAGGATGGGCACTGATTCGCATAGTGAATGTGCAGTTTTCCATGGTCCACGTCCCCCACACAATCTAAAAGCGTGGGAAGCCTTCATGTATGTTAAAGTTTTGAATCTTCACATTTCTGTGTATATCTGTCTGTTATCCATTTGTTACATCAGACCTAGTCTGTCCTCTGTGCCTCTAATGCTAATTTTTTTCTGTGATGACTCCAACCTGTTAAAATGCCTTCTTGCTTTAGATTTTAAATATTAATAGTTTCTTTATCTCCCTCCAGGCTTCTGTTATGCTAGCTCTGCTGGGCACACAATGGATACTCGGTAAATATTATTTGAGGATTGTTTTATTAATTGTCTGGTCTTCTGTTTCAGAACACCAGGTACAGAAAGACTAAAGGAAGAGTTCAGTTTCAGTGCTTAATCAGAGAGCAATAGATACCCCAAAAAAAGTAGTGATGAAATCTAATTTTCCTTTTCTAGTGAGCCAAGGGAGCTAACAAGCTCCCAATAGGGTAATCACCAGAAGTTGAAATGACAGTTGTTTTATCTTGGAGTGACCTCTGCAAGGGGCTACCTGTGGGATCCTGCTAGTCACACCCCACCCCTCACGGCAAATTAGAAGCCCTGGTTAGGATCAGGAGACTGGGATTCATCATTCTGGCTCCCCTACCACTGAGAAACCTTGGGAACTCATTTTCCATTAATTCATTCAGTAAATAGCACTTACCTCCAACTATGTGTGCCAGGCACTGTGCTAGGAGATGTAACTATAATAGGGGTCAAGACAAAAATCTTTTTATTCGTGGAATTGACATATCAGCTGAAGGGTGGAGAAAGGTGTATACCATAACCTACAGCAATTTCTCCATCTCTAACATGGTGTTAAGATAAGACCTGCTAATTTAGCATTTGGTCGCTGCTCAGAATGTCGCAAAAGCTGCTCGATTCTCTATAGCCGATACATGGTTGATATATGAATAGTCTGGCTTTCCCTTATAAGTAAGGTGCAATTAATGCAGTTGGGTAGAACTGTGTTACCCGGCCTTGGCGTGCAGCATGACCCCCTCTACATTGCCAAGGACATAAGGTTACAGCCGCGCCTATTTTCAAAAGGCCGGAGGTCCTTAGACACTTGGTATTTCTAAAGGCCGTTTGAAAGGCTTGCTTCCTCCCAAGTCATATATATATATGCCAGTCACATAGATTAGGGGGTGCAAAAGTTTCGGTTTAGCAGGGCAGCAAGGTGCTAGGGACAATGGGTGGTGTCACAGGACTTTAACATTCCCATCCTAACAACGGAAACGAAGACAGCAGTGGCAAATGGGAACGGTGGGTCAGGCAGGTTTTTTAAGGCAGCGCTGCGACCTCCATCCGGCGCCCGAAAGCTTCCTTCGAAACTCAAGCTTGCAAAGCGTTCTAGCTCGTCCCAAGCAGCGCCCAACCTGCCACAGCCCCTGCAGCTGCGCGCAGGAGCGCGGCGCGGACACCTGTGGCTGAGGAACAGGAAGCGGCCGGGGCCAGGAATTCCGTGACTGCGCAG
>NW_005358043.1:2573803-2579884 GCF_000412655.1 Myotis brandtii | reverse complement strand
TCGCCCCCCGACCGGATGCCCGGGACGAGAAACTGGCCCTGTACCTGGCGGAGGTGGAGAGGCAGGACAAGTACCTGCGGCAGAGGAATAAGTACCGGTTTCACATCATCCCCGACGGCAACTGCCTCTACCGAGCGGTCAGCAAGACCATGTACGGGCACCAGAGCCTGCACCCGGAGCTGCGGGAGCAGACGGTGCACTACATCGCCGACCACCTGGACCACTTCAGCCCCCTGATCGAGGGCGACGTGGGGGAGTTCATCATCGCCGCCGCGCAGGACGGGGCCTGGGCCGGGTACCCGGAGCTGCTGGCCATGGGGCAGATGCTGAATGTGAACATCCACTTAACGACTGGCGGGAGGTTGGAGAGCCCCACCGTGTCCACGATGATTCACTACCTGGGCCCGGAGGATGCTCGACGGCCTAGTATTTGGCTCAGTTGGCTCAGTAATGGACATTATGATGCCGTGTTTGACCACTCCTATCCTAACCCGGAGTATGACAGCTGGTGCAGACAGACTCAAGTGCAAAGGAAACGCGACGAAGAACTTGCCAAATCCATGGCCATCTCCCTCTCCAAAATGTATATTGAACAAAATGCATGCTCTTGAAGTGTCTGAAAACCTACACCCTGGGAAAGTGCATTTACATAATTTGTGTTTGGAGAATTATACGAACTCTCATCAGGGTAATAGCACTTTTAAAATTAATAGTAGATGACTGTAGGTGTAATGCCTTAAGCTTTTTTTTAATTTTGAATGTTTTCTCAGAGCTGAAGGTTGCTGGGCACCGAAACGATGCTTCATGATAGCTTTGTATGATCCTACTGCTATTTATAATTTGCTGTATAAAGTCAGCACTACTTAATTTGCAAGCTAATTTCTCACAGTGTATATATTTGTTCATTCCTGGTAATCTATTTTCTATAAAAAGGTATTTTTGCACAACATTTTAAAAAATTGGTGTAACTTCATCTATGACGTGTTCCATTTTGACAGCTTTCCGGCATAAATCCAGAAAAAAGTGCTTTATAGGAAGCTTATTTGAATCAAGTTTGTGATTTAGTAGTTGTTTTATGTTGATGAATTTGAATTTTACAAGTCTTAGATACTTTTTCAAATGGAGATTGATACATTCATGTTATCAGATAATTGGCCCATTCCATTTTGATGAAACATTTGTTTTTGAAATCATTATTTTTCTAGAAATGGTCAACCTTTTAAAGAGAAATAATATGTAAGGGGAGATTGTGGGAAGATTTTTTTTTTTTTTTTTGAGTGCCAGCTCTTAACTTGAATGAAAGTCTGATATTTGCTGATGGCAGAGTGGTTAATTATTCTGGTTGATGTTTAGAGTAGATTGGTGCTCTCATTCGTCTTTATTTATATTTGTCATTTTGTTGTAAAAGAATTTTAACATGGTGTAAAACTTTGTGATAAAGCCTCCTGCTTTATATAGCTTCTTGGATTCAACTGAGATTTGAAAACGAATAGGATGGATGCCTCGAAGCAACCTTTGCAGTTATTTTATAGCAGGAAAGGAGACTATTGTCTTAATATTCTAAATATTAAGTCCTTTTAAATTCTTTCAAAAGGAAAAATAGGATTGCCCTGTATTATGTACAAATAAAAATGTCTGTAAACAGAGCTTGTACGGTTTGCTGGGTCAAACAATGTTCCCAACCTAAAATCTATCTCATTTCCACTTAACTACTGTTAGTCATATTTATTAAGTAACGCAGTTTGTACTTTTTTATTTTGTAACATTTTGTGATTTTTTTGTACAATACTGTATTTGTATAATAGAGCAATTCTCAGCTGGGTGGAATGAATAAAATGCATAGTTTTACTTACATGTTTGACTAAAGTGGTTTTTATATAAAGTGGTATTTGTAGGAAACTTTTTTGTATCTACACAGTTTTTTTCATGTGTACTAGTAAAGATGGCACAGATATGAGAGGTTTTCTTAAGTTCTCACATGAACAGGATAGGATAATCAGTAATTTCAAAGAATAAGTCTAACATAATTTAAAGGTACAGTAACAAAAAAATTTCTCTCATTATTTCTAATTATAATTCCTGTCTAAAACTTCAGGTGTACCTATTGAGTAATGAACAGGGAAGTGCAAGTATTGTTAACCAGCACAATGTTTAATTATGGTTTTGTGTTCCATTCACTCTTAGCATAGGTTTTAATGTTTTAAAGCGTAGCTACAGCAGTGCCCTAATCTATTTTGTCTGGGCTTTTGAGACCATGGGAATCTACAAATTTTAATATACGTTATCAGATTTAGTTGAGAAGTGCACCTGTATACATAATCCTGGGTATGTTATTGCAGAATAAAAACAGCTTGTGATGTTTTCACTTTTCAGTTGATTGTTTAGGTGTCATGGTTACAGTCACAATTGAATAGAGTTTGAGTTCATTGCTTAACCACATTTTTGGAATGATGCCATTGATCATCAAGGAAAGATAAGTTGTCAAAGGTTTAAATGTTAACTATTCATGCATTTTTGGTTTTTTAGGGAAGATAAAATTTACTTCATGGCTTCCCTAATTATGTAACTTGATAAGAAAGAAATTATATGAATCACCTGGCTAATTATGGTTCTTACACTTTTCTCCACTTTATTTAGAGCTGTATAAAATTTGGGGATACTTAAAATATACCCACAAAGAGCCAGAGAATAATTAGGTAAAATTTCCTAAAGAGCATTAATATTTTAAATAGGTTCTTTTGTGTTCTTTTTCATTTTAAAATTAGGATCCTAAGTCCTTGATTTAAATTCTCAAGGTGATGTTTTTAAATAAAATTAAATGAGTCCTAAGATTGTATTGTATGGCAGCATGTTTTTTTAGTTGTCTTTCCTAAATGGTCTTTCCCATCCTTTTTCTATGGCTTAGTTTTTTTGAAGAAGAAATGTAGTATGGGCCTGGCCTGGCCGGTGTGGCCCCGTGGTTCACGGACCAGTGAACCGGGAGGTGGTGGTTTGATTCCAAGTAGGAGCTCAGTTCCTGGTGGGGCGGGGAGGAGGGCATGCTGGAAGCAGATGATCCATGATTCTCTCTCATCATTGATGTTTTTGTCTCTCCATCTCTTACTCTCTGAAATCACAATTAAATTTAAAAAAAGGAATGTATGCTTTATTCCCTTATACTTAATATTCTCTATTGCTATACTGGTTTTACATGTTTAGCAGTAGCAGTCTTGGATCCGTGAAGACTTAAGCAGTCAAAGAAGTGGAAATGTGAGCTATTACTTTTAGCAAACAGATTTATTCCTTCATTTACTCTGTTTGCTAAAAGTAAATAGCTCACATTTAAAAACTAAATTGGCATAGTACTTCCAACATTTTGGCAAAAACCTAATTTCTTGAATCTTGTTCATTTTCTGCTCAAATTTTTTTTCTAAGATAAAATTACTCATTTTAGTCATATTTAATTGAGCAGTAAACCACTAATTGATAAGTGGACATATATGTGTGATACTTTATATTTTATGTACTTATAATTCATATGCTTGGTATAGGCACGAAACAAAACCTTTTATCAGAAGCCACATTTTATAGAGGAGAGGAAATGCCTTAAGATCCCTTGAACATCAGAATTAGCCTCAACTTGGTTAAATATTTTTGTTGCAATGTTTTCTTCATAATTTTTGTACTGGAAAAAAGAAAAGATCCTGAAATAATCCTGAGGAAACAGAAGAAAGCTAGGTAGACAGGGACAGGGACCATGGGGGGGAGGGGAACGAAGTAAAACCAGGAACCCAACTAGGTTGAGTTACTAAGATACCCCAACTGGGTGAGGATGGAAGGGCACACCTGGGAGACATGAGCTTTAAAATGTATGAATGTTGCTAACACAGGCAGCTTGCAGATAACCAGTCACAGATAGTAAGGCGTATAAACTAATCCCAAGGATGTTGCTAATGTGAAATTCTTTGAAAGGACCAATGAGGAACTAACAAGCATATAGCAAAGCATACAACAATGCTTGGGCGCTTCTTTCTCCCAGAGCGCTATATTCTTGGGTTAATGGCAGGAGATACACTCCCCCTCGCTCATGTGGCTTATGGCCTTGTGGGCCTCCACATATGGACTAATCGACTTTAATTAGCTTGGATGCTGAACTCCCGACGGTAACATGGAAAGGAAGCTCTGGACACTGGCCTGTTTCGGGAACCTCAGATGCCCCTTTTCCAGGACTGGCTTCTCTCAATACACTTTGGTTCTGCTAACAGTTTTTGTCCACAACGTCCTTCTTTGATTTCACAAGACAACGAACTGGGACTCAATACCCCACATTTCAGTTTCAATCCCACTACTTTAGTAATTTTATTTTATATATTTTTCCTAAAAAATGAGAAAAGTAAACTCTAAAATTCTATCATGGTTTTCATATGGAGGAAAAGCATTAGAGAAGAAATATTTCAAATCTTTGGACATGATAATTTGATAGGTAGGTTGAATATATGTATATTCAAGAGTATATGTACTTCAAATGTGTAATGTTCACATTTAATAGGCAGTTATTTGTCATAAAATTTTTTTGGACATCTCTAGTATGTCTATAACTATCTCAGTGGCTTCATTAATCTGTTGGTGGGAACAGTATACTTGGGAACATCTATATATATAAAAGGCTAATATGCTAACTGTTCCTCTGACAGTCCGACTGGTTGCTATGACGCGCACTGACCACCAGGGGGCAGATGCTCAATGCAGGAGCTGCTGTGATGCACACTGACCATTTACAAAGAAACGGCACCGCAGACCTGGCACCCACAAAGCAACACTCGGCTTCCCCAAGTGGGACATGGGCCCCACCGCCACCCTGGAGCGGCACCCCACCAAATCGCAGCCAATGCTGCCAAGACCCCATAGACACAAATGCAGCCCACAGCCCAGACCAGCCCAGAAATGGTGGCTGTGGGCGCCAGGTAATGACGTCACATAGCAATGCCCATCTTCCTCTCCCTAACAACTAGCAGCCTTGGAGTTTCTTTAGCCCAGGAACACAACTTGCTTTTTAGCCAGGTGCAAAGATTTTACACTTTAGCCAAATGTCTGTGAAGCATTTTCCCACCCCTCATCTCATTTGATCCTCACAGAAATCCTGGAGTAGGTAGATAGGAGACTCGGTAGAATCCTATTTTCTTTTCATTAGCCAGAAAATGGAGATTTAGAAAGTTTAGAAACTTGACCTGACACTGTTCACTGCTGTGTTGCTGACAATTACCTGAAAGAGAAGTTGGGGTGCTTCACTGGGCTGGAAAAAGTTTAGCTAAATCAGAAAGCAGTTCTAATATAAGCAAGTTTATTCTATATATAAAAGGCTAAGTTGACTAGCAGATGCATGATACATATAAAGCTCTCTCTGATGCCAATTGAAAACAATTATTCTATGTTATTTTTGATAAAATTATTTAAGAAGCAATCTGTGGTACACTTATTTGCTTTTTTACAAAGTAACTGAATATAATTGAATGTTCTCTTAATAACTTGGGGTTCTCCTGATGACATGGGTATAGGGCCTTGAAGCATTAGCAGATTGCTGAGATGTGACAGTCCCTATGTACTTTAAAGGATCTCAGAGTGCTAGGACTTTTATCTTGGTGTTTTTTTAAAAAAATTATTTATTTATTTATTTATTTATTTATTTAAGTTCAAGGAAACATGAGTTTTTAACTTTCTTTTTTTTTAAATTTTTTTATTGATTAAGTTATTACATATGTGTCTTTATCCCCACGTTACCCCTCATCCCCCTCACTCATGCCCTCACCCCCCTGTTGTCTGTCCATTGGTTAGGCCTATATGCTTGCATATAGGTCCTTTGGTTGATCTCTCCCCCTTACCCCCACCCTCTCCTACCTTCCCTCTGAGGTTTGACAGTCTGATTGATGCTTCTCTGTCTCTGGATCTGTTTTTGTTCATCAGTTTATGTTGTTCATTATATTTCACAAATGAGTGAGATCATGTGATATTTATCTTTCTCTGACCGGCTTATTTTACTTAGCATAATGCTCTCCAGTTCCATCCATGCTATTGCAAATGGTAAGAACTCCTTTTTTACTGCAG
>NW_005358043.1:2560574-2572939 GCF_000412655.1 Myotis brandtii | reverse complement strand
CTAGGGCAGCCGTGGGCAAACTACGGCCCGTGGGCCGGATCCGGCCCGTTTGAAATGAATAAAACTAAAAAAAAAAGACCGTACCCTTTTATGTAATGATGTTTACTTTGAATTTATATTAGTTCACACAAACACTCCATCCATGCTTTTGTTCCGGCCCTCCGGTCCAGTTTAAGAACCCATTGTGGCCCTCGAGTCAAAAAGTTTGCCCACCCCTGGTAGTGGGAGAAATCACCAAGTCCAGTCAAAGGGTTAAGTACTGGGACGGTGACTCAGGCAGGGACTCGGGATTCCAGGGAAGTCTCCTAGCCTGGGATGGGATGGAATGAGGGTAGGGGCTGAGCTGAGTCTTTTTAAAGGAGCAAGAGTCAGTCTGGTGACATGCAGGGGACATGGCACTTCAGACAGAGGGGAGAGCATAAGTAAAAAGAGTAAAAACAGAGGAGAGGACAGCACCGTGATGGCGAACCTTTTGAGCTCGGCGTGTCAGCATTTTGAAAAACCCTAACTTAACTCTGGTGCCGTGTCACATATAGAAATTTTTTGATATTTGCAACCATAGTAAAACAAAGATTTATATTTTTGATATTTATTTTATATATTTAAATGCCATTTAACAAAGAAAAATCAACCCAAAAAAATGAGTTCGCATGTCACCTCTGACACGCGTGTCATAGGTTCGCCATCACTGCTAACGGCTCCTCTGCCAGCTTGCCTGATCGCCCCTAACCACTCTACATGCCTGCCTGATCGCCCCTAATTGGTTCCCTGCCTGCCTGATCGCCCCCTAACTGGTCCCCTGTTGGCCTGGTCGCCTCCTTAATGTTCGGAAGGAAGTCGGACGTCTGGAAGATGTCTGGTTGACCTAGTCTAATTAGCATATTACCCTTTTATCAGTATAGATTTTTTTCCATCTTGGAAATACTTAATTAGTCTGATTAAGGGACCATTAAATGTGTGCATTGGTATATTAAAACAAAACAATGTCAAAATTGGGGTTGATTTGTCATCGTCTGGTTAATGTTTTGCTTCCTCTCTGCCATTTGTAATCCTTTTGTCATATGTATGTGCCTGCCACTGTTTTCCTTTTGCTTATGCAATTTTGTAGTTAGTTTTCTGGTCCACCAACATGTGCTAATTATGAGGTAATTCAAATATCTGGTTTTCATTGAAGACTCCAAATTACAGTGCACATAGACAGGTTCAGTACAAATACTACTGCTCTTTTGAATTTCTTCTCCCTCATACTTCTTTAATGAATGTGTATTATGTCTACATTGGGTAAATAAGTTTATCTTCTTTATCCTGGCCTTCCCTTTCCATGAAAGAAGAGTATTTCCCCCTCATATTGATTAGAGTGGTTGAATAGAGTCAGTAGACACCCTGTATTAATATGCTGTCAAATAAACAATGACAACTTGAAATAATTCCATTGGTATTTGTGCATTTTATATTTTAAAGCAGTTAAAGTAGAACCTCCCTCCCCCAGCATTTTATACTTTTAACTTTAACTGGAATGATTTTAGCAAGTGTTGAGGCCAAGTAGATTGTCAATATATATAGAGGTAGCCTCAGTGATGTATGCGCACAGTAATAATTGCATTTACACAAATGTTCCACTTAGAAGTAATCTGAATAATTTTAGGACTGGACAATGTGGCTGTATTTCTTAGATTATCAAGGTGCAAAATGGTAGTGTACAGAATAGGTAACTGTGAAGGGAATTCATACCAATGTGTCATGTAACAAGTGTGCAGCCAATTTGTAAAATAAACTCAAATAAGGCTTTCAGTTTAATGACAATTGGGAAACATTTACTTTTTGTTTCTTACAGTGAAATATGAGCTCTACTGGTGATGTAATAGGAATGAAAGAAGTGAAAGAATTTGGTCAGGAAATTCTTAGCTGTCACTTCACTGCCTTTACCATCTTGCTGGAAAGTGCCAAACCTAGGGCACAATTATGTGTTATACTTATTAATTAATTACTTAATTAATTAATATTGTTGAGAGTATTATAGATGTCCCCAAATTTTCCCCTTTGCCCCCCTCTGCCTGGCTCCCACCCCACCCTAGGCCTTCACCTCATTATTGTCTGTGTCCGTGGGCTATGCATATAGGCATATAAGTTCTTTGATTAATCTCGTCCCATTCCCTGGGAGATCTGTCAGTCTGCTCCATGCTTCTATGTATCATCTAAACAATGCTTATGTCTCAAACAGCAGATGTTGAAATAGAAACCTCAGTGATTGCTTATACAGAATTCCAAGACAAGAAGAAAGAGATTTCAGATGTATGTCAAACTTTTCAATATAAAATAGTTCTTGGATAGATTTTTCATTACCTTTCATTTTCTTGACAGTGGCTGTTGGCAGAGACCACACTACTCACAGTTGTGGTAATTTGCAAAGAGATGGCTATATTGATTTAGAAGGCAACTTGCCCTTACAAGAATAGACAGTACAGTTTTAATAGTTAAACTGTTGTAACAAAAAGAAGTTTATTTCTTCTCACTCATCTGTTCCAAAGGGAATGGCTTAGGTTGGTAGGGCAGCTCTGCTCCCATAGTCATTCACCAGGACACTGACTGTGTGCATGATCTAAGCTAGTGGTCGGCAAACTCATTCGTCAACAGAACCAAATATCAACAGTACAACGATTGAAATTTCTTTTGAGAGCCAAATTTTTTAAACTTAAACTATATAGGTAGGTACATTGTTATTAAGTTAATTAGGGTACTCCTAAGGCTTAGGAAGAGCCACACTCAAGGGGCCAAAGAGCCGCATGTGGCTTGCGAGCCGCAGTTTGCTGACCACAGACTGAGTCATCACCATGTCTGAATTGTAGCTGATTAGAAAGGGAAGGATAAAAAAGTGAAGTACACCTGAGGTGATATACTTCACTTCAGCTGTCTGTTGGAAAAACTTCTTCACCTTGTCACTGGAAAGGGACCTGGCTGGAGCAGGTCTCCCTCTGGCCAACCTGTAGTGTGTGGGTTCTTGCCTTTGTGCAGGAAAGATTTCAAAATACAAGTCCAGGTGATTTAGAGAGTACATTTACTAGTATTAAAGATGGGGACAGTGAAACTAAGGAAGGACTTAGGGTAGAAGAAGAAACAGGAGAGAGCCTAGGCAGGGCTGCTTTGGCTCTCTAGAAATGTTACAGGAAAAAAGTGAGCCACACGGAGCAGCATGAATTCACTGAGAAATAAAAGTCACAATGACAGGAGTGAGCTAAGTCAGGTTGCTGTCAGCTTACTGCAAAGTCAGTGCAAAAGGGCTGTGGAGACAGGTTAAGGGGTTTAGCCTGGGACAAGCTACTGCTGCCTGCTGCTCTCCTGCTTGCAAGTCTTGTGGGGATCCTTAGAGTTTAGGAGAGAAAAGTAAAGATGCACACCTGAGAGGGAAGAAAGACCTGGGCATGCTCCAGAGAGCCCATGTTTACATCCTTTGTCTTGAGGGTTTTATGTCTTTTCTGTGGGTAGGAATCCGAGGTGAGATCTCAGGAGTGGGTCTTAACAGAATATTCATTAGTTTTCCAAGTGTGTCCCTCAATATGTTGTTTCATCAAAATAAGCTTATAAGGGAGTTTGGGATCATCTTCTGGTCAGCTTCACTGCTTTAATTTTATCATGGGTCTGTCTGGCTCTAATCAGGTTTTTTGTTATTTGTTCCGATGACTTCATCCGTCCTTGGGTTTGGCTGGCACAAATGGCACTAATTGGGTCTCTGTTACCTATCTCCCTGACCAAGGTGACTCAAGCTGTTTATTCTCTGGCTAGGGAAGAGAGGTATAAACCATTTGCTCTCAAGTGTCCTTGGTTAGTGGAGATAAGGACTTGTGATTCAGTAGCTGTCTGTGAATTGTTCAAATTGTTTGGCCTTATTTAATTATCTTGTATCAGTTTCCCCACTCCACTTGCCAAGGCATTTTCGTAGCTTCTTACTATCCTGCCTCAACATGGGCCCATTGAACAGGCAAATATTATCCAGACTGATCCCATGAAGAAAGGTAAATGGACTTTGGCAAAACTATAGCAATTTTTCCAAATCATTATTTATTAGAAATGATTTAGGGTTAAAATATTTTAAAAATAAAATTATAATATTGAAGTATATGAAAATAAAGTGAGTAAAATATATGTTAACTTGATTCTCATTACAAAAATATAAAAGTAGAATTAATAGTTACCATAATATAGGGTTCCTTATTAGTGCCTCAAAAATGTATTTGCCACAAGTTAAATATATACATATGCAAATCCTTCCATGTTTTGAGAAGGCAGCCATTTTTTGTTTCTTTCCATGCTTAATTGCTCTTTAGTATATCAGAAATATCTTGAAAATCTGGCTGTCAATACAAGCCTGGATTTTCTCCAGAAAGAAGAATATAGAAAACTTTTTTCTTTTTAGATTTTTATACAACATGCTTCTTTAGGATATTGCTAGTTTTACTTTTCCATCTTTATTTTCTAATTATTTTTCTTTTAATTGTTCTACTTGGTTTTCTTTTAGAATAGTTTTATGTGTCTGATCTGCTTAAAATTAGGTGATCCTTACTAAGTTTTACTAAGTCATTATTTTTAAAGGAAAATGTCTGTACTTCACCCCACCATTAAAAAAGAGGGGAAACTGCTGGTGGTCTTGATCCAGCATCTAGAAGGTTTCAGGGATCTGGAGAAGGCTCTGTGTGTAGATTAATCAAGAGTCCAGAGATGAAACATCATTTTGAAAGGCATTATGGGGAGTCAGAGAAGACTTGGCTAAAGGAACTAAGTTCTCCTTGTCTCAGGACCCTTTGCTATTTATTAATACAATTTGTCCTAAAGCAAGGTGGATATACACATCAAAGGGTAGGGTTAGGTATACAGAATCCATTGTCAGATTGGGGAACTGCCTATAGCTGTTCAGGTGTTTGGCCAGTAGGAGGCAATAACATGTAGATTGAAATGCCTTCAGCTGTCTGGCAGCAAGCAATCATTTAATGCATCCTTTTCAGGTTTGGGGAAATGCCCTCAGCCATCTCCAGATGATTCAGCCCTGCTGACATGCTGGAATTGGCTTCCGGCAGGAAACATTATTAATGGGTATATAGTGGGCTAGAGGCTCTACCAAAAAGGGTCATATTTAGAACTGAAGGGTGAGGCTTACTCTTTGAAGTTAAAGCTAATAAGAATCATCATAAATGGGTAGATTACAAATGGCAGCAGAGTAAGTGGAAGCTACACAGATATTCTGCCAGGACCAAACTGGAAATACAACTAAAATACAGAAAAACCACCCTGAAAAATCAACTGAAGACAAGTTGGAGAAAATCCTGATAACCAAGGGTGGAAAGTGGAGACTGCATAGAGATTGATAGGAAGTGAGGAGGCATGAAAGGGCTGGCTGGATTCCCACAAACAACAGCTGAAGGTCTGGAGGGATATCTCAGCTGTGGGGGGGTTTCCGCTGAGAGCTCTGGGTCTAAACATTAGGCTGGGCTCCCCAGCCTAGAGAACCAGAACTGAGAAAGGAGCACACAGAACATTGGCTGTGAAAAGCAGCAGGGTTGCTGTCTGTTAGCCAGAGATGGCTAGAAATGCACGCACCCTATTAAAGGGCCAACAACAACATTTGGTGTGCAGCCACTCACTTGAGCCCTGGCAGAGAGAGGACAGAGTAGATTGGAGCTGTGTGAGGAGATTCCAGGGTTTGGGGCTCTGGGGTTAGAGCTCTGAGGGCAGGTAACCTGGTTTACTGTGCTAAATCATGCTGAGGAGGGCATCTCTCTCCTGCAGACCTTTGCTATCCAGGTGATTTTTGCCTGGAGGAAAGGCAGTTACAGCACCCTGTGGGAAGACCTCTTGCCCTATCCTGTGGTCTATAGCATGAGGCAAATTAAGACTCGGAGAATAACAATCAGACTGCAGGCAAAGGCAGATATCTGGAGGGTTTGAGTCTTTGCCTGATCTCCTTCTGGGGCTGGGGCTAGGAAAAGCAGAGCCTCGTGCACAATTTCATCTATTCCAAAGGCACCCAAATGCAGCAGAGGGAGTCACAAGCTGTGGATTGCTGATAGCGCCAAACAGGGCCAGTCAGAAATAATGTCTGACATTATCCCGCACTAGAAATTGGAAGTCTTAGCAGATCTACCTAATACATAGACACAAACCCAAACAGGCAGCAAAATGGGGAGACAAAAAAACCAACCCTCACATGAAAGAACAAGAAAATTCTCCAGAAAAAGAGTAAATGAAATGGAGATAAGAAATGTATCAGATATAGAGTTTAGAATAATGATAGCAAAGATGCTCAGCAGCATGAGAAAAGATATAGTAAATATGAAAAAAGACCAGTTGAAAATAAAGAATGACATAGCACTAATAAAGAACACTTTGGAAGGAATACACAACAAATTAGGGGTAGCTGAGGATCAGATCAGTGAGTTAGAAGACAGGGTAGAAAAAAAAACACACCACTCAATCAGAGAACCAAAAAGAAAAAAAATAACAGGAAGACAGCTTAAGGGAGCTGTGGGAAAACATAAAATGAACAATATTCATATAATAGGTGTGCCAAAAGGAGAAGAAAGTGAGCAAGGGATAGAGAATATATTTGAAGAAATAATGGCAGAAAATTTCCCTAGCCTGGTGAAGGAAAAAGTCACACAAGCCCAGGAGGCATAGAGAGTCCCAAGTAAGAAGAACCCAGCCCGCTGGTGTTGCTCAGTGGTTGAGCATCAATCTATGAACCAGGAGGTCATGGTTCAATTCCCGGTCAGGGCATATGCCCGGGTTGCAGACTCGATCCCCTGTGTGGGTCTTGCAGGAGGCAGCTGAACAATGATTTTCTTTCATCACTGATGTTTTTCTCTCTTTCCCTTCTTCTCTGAATTCAAAAATGTATTTAAAAAAAGAAAAAAGGGGGAAAAAAAAGAACCCAACCAGGCTGACGCCCAGACACATTATAATTAAATTGCCAAATATTAAAGACAAAGAGAGAATCTTAAAGGCAGCAAGAGAAAAGCAAACTGTTACCAACAAAGGAGCTCCTATAAGGCTGTCAGCTTATTTCTCATCAGAAATCTACAGGACAGAAGGGAATGGCATGAAGTATTCAAGGTAATGAAAAGCAAGGATCTGAAACCAAGATTACTATATCCAGCAAGGCTATCATTTAAAATAGATGGTGAAATAAAGAGCTTCCTGCCCTAGCTGATTTGGCTCAATGGATAGAGCTTCGGCCTGCAGACTGAAGGGTCCCAGGTTCGATTGAGGTCAAGGGAACATGCCCCAGGTTGTGGGCTTGGTTCCCACTAGGGAGTGTGCAGGAGGTAGCCAATCAATGATTCTCTCTCATCATTGATGTTTTTATCTCTCTCCTTCTCCCTTCCTATCTGAAATCAATAAAAATATATTTTAAAAAATAAATAAAATAAATAAATTAAGAGCTTCCCCTCCCCCCCACACACAAAAGGCCAAAGGAATATATCACCACCAAACCACCATTGCAAGAAATGTTAAAGAGACTGCTGTAATGAGAAGAAAAATATATATAGAGAGAAACATAGACAATACAGAATTAAATGGCAATAAGTACCTATCAATAATAATTTTGAATGTAAATGGATTAAATGTTCCAATCAAAAGACATAGCATAGCTGAATAGATACAAAATCATGACCTAATTATATGCTGTCCACAAGAGACCCGCTACGGAACAAAAGACACACACACAGGATGAGAGTGAAGGGATGGAAAAGTTTTTTCCATGCAATGGAAATGAAAAAAATGTTGGGGTAGCAATACTCATATCCAACACAATAGACTTCAAAATGAAGGCTACCACAAGAGCTGACAAAGGTAACTACATAATACTAAAGTGATTGACCCAACAAAAGGATATAACCCTGGTAAACATATATGCATCCAATATAGGAGCACTTAAATATATTAAAAAGTTTCTAGAGTACTTTAAGGGAGAGATTGACAGCTATACAGTTATAGTAGGGGACTTAACATCCTGCTGACTTCACTGGATAGATCTTTCAGACAAAAAATTAACAAGGAAACAGTGACTCTAAATGACACACTGGATCAGATGGTTTTAATTGATATTTATAGAATATTTCACTCCAAAGCTGCAGAATATACATTCTTCTCAAGTGCACATGTGTCACTCTCAAAGATAAACCACATGTTAGGATATAAAACAAATCTCTATGAGTTCAAGAAGATTGAAATCATCTTCTCAGATCACAAAAGAATTAAATTAGAAATCAACTACAGTAAAAACATTAAAAAACACGCAAACAAATGGAGGCTAAATAGCATGTTATTAAACAATGAATGGGTTACCTATAAGATTGAGAAAAAAATAAAAACTTTCTGGAAACAAATGAACCAATACATAGCAATCCAAAATCTCTGGGACACAGCAAAAGCAGTCCTGAGAGAGAAGTTCATAGCACTACAGTCCTCCCTAAAGGAACAAGAAAATTGAATAACAAACTATATAACCCTACAACTTAAAGAATTAAAAATAGAACAACAAGAAAAGTCCAAAGTAAGTAGAAGGAAGAAAATAATAAAGATTAGAGCAAAAATGAATAACAGAGAGACTAAAAACACAATACAAAAAATTAGTAAAATCAAGAGCTGGTTCTTTGAAAAGATAAACAAGATTGATGAAACTTTAGCCAGGCTCATCAAGAAATAAAGAGGAAGGACCCAAAAAAATAAATCAGAAATGAAAGCAGAGAAGTAACAACTGACACCACAGAAATACAAAGGATTATAAGAAAATACTATGAACAACTATATGCCAACAAGCTAGATAATATGGATGAAATGGACAAATTTCTAGAAAAATACAGTTTCCCAAAAGTGAATTAGGAAGAATCAGAAAACCTGAATAGGCCAATAACTGATGAAATAGAAGTACTACTACTACTACTACTACTACTACTACTACTACTAAACTCCCAGCAAACAAAAGCCCAGGTCCTGACAGCTTTACAGGGGGGTTTTACCAAACATTCAAAGAGACTAACACCTATCCTCCTCAAGGTATTCCAAAAAATCCAAGAGGAAGGAGCACTTCCAAGCTCTTTTTATGAGGCCAGTATTATCCTAATTCCAAAACCAGATAAACTACATAATATCCTTGATTAACATAGATGCTAAAATCCTCAACAAAATATTAGCAAATCTGATCTAGCACTATATTAAAGAGATCATACACCATGACCAAGTGGGATTTATTCCAGGGATGCATGACTGGGACAATATTCACAAATCAATAAATGTGATACATCACATAAACAAATTGAAAGGCAAAAATTACATAATCATATCAATAGATGCAGGGAAAGCATTAGACAAAATCCAACACCCATTTTTTATAAAAACTCTCAGCAAAGTGGGAATAGAGGAATCATACCTCAACATAATTAAAGCCATATATGACATTGTACTCAATGGCAAAAATTAAAACCATTTCTCCTAAGAACAGGAACAAGACAGGGCGGTCCATTTTCACCACTGTATTCAACATTGTACTGGATGAGACAAGAAGAAAACATAAAAAGTATCTAATTTGGAAAAAACGAAATAAAACTGTCACTATTAGTGGATGACATGATATTGTACTAGAAAACCCTAAAGACTCCACCAAAAACTACTAGATTTAATAAATGAATTCAGCAATGTAGCAGGATATAAAATTAACACCCAGAAATCAATGGCATTTTTATATACCAATAATGAATTCTCAGAAAGAGAAACTAAACAAACAATCCCATTTACCATTCCAACAAAAAATGAAGAGGCTTAGGAATAAACTTAACAAAGGAGGTAAAAGACTTGTATTTGGAAAACTACAGGAATTTGAAAAAAGAGATAGAGGAAGATATAATCAAGTGGAAGAATATATTGGGTTCATATTTTGGTAGAATTAACATCATTAAAATGTCCATACTATCCCAAAGCAATCTACAGATTCAATGCAATCCCTATTAAAATACCAACAGTATATTTCACAAATCTAGAACAAATACTCCAAAAATTTATATGGAACCAAACAAGAACCCAAGTAGCTGCAGCAATCTTGAGAAAGAAGAACAAAGTTGGAGGAATACAACACCAGATATCAAGCTATACTACAAAGCCATTGTAATCAAAATAGCCTGGTACTAGCATAAGAACAGGCATATAGGTCAGTGGAACAGAACAGAGACCCTTGAAATCAAGCCATTACACTGAATTAATATTTGACAAAGGAGGCAAGTGCATACAATGGAGTCAAGACAGACTCTTCAATAAATGGTGTTGGGAAAATTAGACAGATATATGCAAAAAATGAAACTAGACCACGCCTCAGCCAGGCACAGGAAGATCCACCTAGACCCAGCGTATTCTCTCTGTCTTTTCTACATTCTTCGCACCAGCCCCCCCTCACTCCCCTGTCCGGCCTAGAGGGCACAGCCCTTAGCATAATTAGGCTTGACCTTATGATTGATGCTCCCTAGATCTTATCTGGGTAGCTAATGGGCTGTGGGAGGTGCAGCAAGTGCTGCCAAAACAAGTGAAACTCACAAGAACATTGTAACTATGGTGACCACTACCTTGTTTACCTCTGGCTATAAAATAAAGGCTCAGCTTGCTGTCTGGATCTCTCTCTGTGGCCTCAGCCAGGCACAGGAAGATCCACCTAGACCCAGCGCATTCTCTCTGTCTTTTCTACATTCTTCGCACCAGCCCCCCCTCACTCCCCTGCCCCCACTCAGGCTCACTGAACCCTTGGCTGTGCTGGCACGGCGCAGACCATCAACTTACACCATACACAAGAATAAATTCAAAATGGATAAAATACTTAAATGTAAGTCATGAAACCATAAAAATCCTAGAAGAAACCATAGACAGCAAAATCTCAGACATCTCTCGTGGCAATATGTTTACAGATACATCTCTTAGGGCAAAGAAAACTAAGGAGAAAAATAAATAAATGGACTACATCAAAATAAAAAGCTTCTTCACAGCAAAAGAAACCATTAACAAAATGAAAACGAAGCCCACAGTATGGGAGAACATATTTGACAATGATACATCTGATAAAGGGTTAATATCCAAAATATAGAAGGAACTTACACAACTTAATAAAAGGAAGACAAACAATCCAATTAAAAAATGGGCTAAGAACCTAAATAGACACTTCTCCAAAGGAGACATATAGATGGCAAATAGAAAAAATTATCAACGTCACTGATCATCAGAGAGCTGCAAATTAAAACAATAATGAGGTATCACCTCAACTGTCAGAATGGCTACCATCAATAAATCAACAAATGATAAGTGCTGACGAGGATGTGGAGAAAAGGGAACCCTAGTACATTGCTGGTGGGAATGCAAACTGGTGTAGCCACTGTGGAAAACAGTATGGAGTTTCCTCAAAAAATTAAATATGGAACTGCCATTTGACCCAGTGAACCTACTTCTAGGAATATATCCTAAGAAACTTGAAACACTAATAAAAAAAAATGTATGCATTCCTATGTTCATAGCAGCACAATTTACAATAGCTAAGATCTGGAAACAGTCCAAGTGCCCATCAGTAGATGAGTGGATATAAAAGCTGTGGTATAGCCCTAGCTGGTTTGGTTCAGTGGATAGAGCATCAGTCTGAAGACTGAAGGGTCCCAGGTTTGATTCCTGGTTGCGGGCTCAATCCCCAGTAAGGGGCGTGTAGGAGGCGGCCAATCAATGATTCTCTCTCATCATTGATGTTTCTATCTCTCTCTCTCTCTCTTCCTTCCTATCTGAAATTAATAAAAAATATATTTGTAAAAAAGCTGTGGTACATTTATACCATGGAATACTGATGCAGCAGTAAAAAAGAATTTCTTACCCTTTGAGACAGCATGGAGGGACCTGGAAAGTATTATGCTAAGTGAAATAAGCCAGTCGGAGAAAGATTAATATCACATGGTCTCACTCATTTGTGGAATATAATGAACAACATAAACTGATGAACAAAAATAGATCCAGAGACATAGAAGCATTGAACAGACCGTCCAACTCAAAGGGAAGGCAGGGGAGAGAGGGTGGTGGTAAGAGAGCAACCAAAGGACTCGTATACATGCATATAAGCACAACTCATGGGCACAGACAGTAGGGGCGTGAGGGCATGTGCTGGGGGGTAGGAATGGCCAGAGAGAGGTCAATGGGGGGAAAAGGAGACATATGTAATACCTTAAACAATAAATAATTTTAAAAAACAACAACAACAAAAAACACACACACAAAAACAGATGAACAAAATGAATCCAGAGACATGGAAGCATGGAACAGACTGATGAATGAATCTCAGAGGGAAGGTGGGGGAGGGT
>NW_005358043.1:2555749-2560448 GCF_000412655.1 Myotis brandtii | reverse complement strand
AACCAAAGAACTTGTATGCATATATACATAACCCATGCACACAGACAATGGGGTGGTGAGGACCTGGGGAGGGAAATGGGGGAGGAAGGGGGCTTATGTAATACTTTCAACAATAAAGATATAATTAAAAAGAAAAGAATCATCATAAATGAATCAGAGAAGACAATTGTAAAGATAGCCCATGCCAAGAAATGGTTACTAAAGTTCTTGTTGAGGAAAAGACGGTCCTCCCAGTTGAGTCAGTGCAGCCATAAGCATATCCTTAGCTGGAGTAAATCAAAAGTAATTGATGTAAAGAAATCCATAGCTGTCCCAAATGCCTATTTGCAGATATCTATCGGTCTATCTACCTATCCTGTTATAGAAATGTATATCCACAAGAGGAGGGTGGTGGTCTGTATGCCTAGAGAAAAGGGAGCCACTGAATAATACATTAGTCAATGTGTCCCTCCTTTCATTTATGAGAGAAAGTGCCCTTGGCAAGCCACAATACTATGCTGAATAGATAAGAAAGATAAAGGAAGGAAAATACTTTTTGGAAATAGGAAGTAATATTCAACAAATATTGCCTTCCTGGAGAGGATGAGGTACTGTGCTAAGTACTAAGTACACTCACAGGCTGTGTAAATAAATTTTTAATAACTGGGGACAATACTAATAATATGTTGCTCACAGATTATTTTGTTTATGGAAGGTTTTTGTAGTCAAGTCGGCTGGAGTTCAAATCTGAGCTGAACCACTTACTGTAAGTATGACCTTGAGTAAATTAGTTACTTTCTTTTACTCTTCTTTATCATTTTATGTGAAAAATGTTACTTGTACTTATTTCACAAGGTTGATGTAAGGAATTAAATTAGAAACAATATATAAGGTATCAGGCAAAGAGATAGCACTCCGTATATGTTAGCTACTGCTATAATTATCTGTAGAATCATAGGACTAGTTGCTATATATTCATTGAACTTGGTTTATAGCTTTGCTTTCAGATTTAATTCAGATTTTCTATTTTATGCTTACTTTGATTTAAATTATTTTTTAGTATGGATTGCTAGGCTGGTACTGTGTTTCATTACTTATTGGTAGATTTTTGCCTTTTATTCATGCAAATATTTTAATATTTTTTGCATCACCTTATTTAATGCCAAAATATTATTTTGAAACTTGAAAAATATAAATACTTTTGAGAACAGTTTTTATGGAGTAGCTTCCATTTTGACATTTATTTATATTTTCTTATAGTCCCTGTTGATAGCTTCAATTTGCCTAAAAATATCAAAACTATGAACCAGATAACTTTTTATTTTTGACAGGGGAATTTAAGTGGGATTTTAATCATCCTTGGTTCATGTGCTTAAAAAAAAGAACTGTGGGGTTCTTTCCTTTGATTCAATATTCTGCTTTGGTTGACTCATCTTTTGTATAATGCCTCATCTACCAAATTTGATCTTCTATTTGGGGAATGCCATTTTGAATTTTCTAGATTCATTAATCTCATTTTCCTCATCACATTTGTATAGGAAGAAAATATAGATGTTATCTCTGATTTACAGAAGATGAAATGGACAGAGAGAAGTCTAGTTTTCATAGCCAGTGGTAGTGTTGGGACTACTACCCAGGCTTCTTTATTATTTAATTTAAAAAATTTTCATTGATTTTTAGAGAGAGAGGAAGGGAGAGGAGAGAGAGAAAGAGAGAAACATCGATAGTCTGCCTTCTGCACACCCCCCACCAGGGATTGAGCCCACAACTGGAGCATGTGTCCTGACTGGGAATTGAACCAGTAACCCCTCGGTGCCCAAGACGACTAAACCACAAGGGCCCGAGTGGGGCCTCTTTATTTTAAATCCAGAAGTTGTAGGTCACAGCATATGTGTTTTCCCCAATGGATTCACAGTGCCTGCCAACAGCCCTGTATTTGAGAGTCATGCCCAGACTTGGTAGCAGAGTCCATAGTCCATGAGAGCAGAAGGAAGTGGCAAATCATGTGACAGATATCTGTTGTTTGTTGTTAGAACATGTTGTGTACATGCCTTTTCTATGGATGCTTTGCAGAGTTGAGGAGAGCTTAATTTAAATTGATTTTCTAGGAAAATTGAGATATAATTTTATACCTCTTAGAAAAAATCTCTGTGCTTCAAATTTCACTGTTACAATGAAATTCTTGCTGTTAAGAAAACAATTTCAGGGCATTGCAAAGCTACAAAAATGGGGATCATTGGTTTCAGCAGGGGATATGTGTGTGTGTGTATTCATAAGTATATATATATGTTTTTATGCAGATATGTATATGTCTTTAGTGTGTGTGTGTATGTGTGTGTGTGTGTGTGTAGAAAATGTCCCAGGGATATTTAGTAGGTCTGGAGTGGAGTATGGGCATTATATGTTTAAAAGTCTCCATAGGTGATTTTGACCATCAGCAAAGGTTTAGGAGCCCTTGAACTACAGAAAGATCTTATGAATCTCACTCAGTGAATGAGCTCTATGAAATTTAGTAAGATTAGGAGAGACAAGGTAAAGAATAAGAAGGAATATGATGAAAATTCATAAGACCAGGAATCTTCTGAACAGGATGAGCAAATTCTTACCATACCAAGAATTTGATTTTTGAATGTATAAATGGACTCTATTTGTCTACCATAGGTAAACAGAGAAGACGCTGAATTCTGAGCATGGTGGAACTTGTCACTGGTAGAGAGGTTGGCAGGTTCTCATAGCTGGCTTCCTCTGGGAGCTGCCCTTTGCCAGTCCTCTGAGAGTGTAGGTGGTCGACAGAAAACGGTCAGGTTTACTCTGCTTCTTAAACCAAGCATGTCAAACTCAAAGGCTAACACGGGCCAAATAAACAAGGTTTAAGTTTATGTGGGCTGCAAAAAAACAAAAGCTTCAATTTTCATAGAAATGTAGGTTTATTTCGATAGAGACATGCTGAATACAAAGGGCTGAAATAAGTGAGTAATCGTTAACATAAAATAATAGAACACTTTAATAAAAATTAATATTTTTTCTTGAACATTAACTTACCAGACACTGAATAACTGCACAAATTAATAAGCTTAACGCAAATAAACCTATTTTTCTTGTTCTCAGAAAGCAAAATATTTCCTGTTGCACACATAAAACAAGTCAGTACAAGACTAATGATGTGGCAATTGGCTGCTAAAATAGTCTCTGCTAGTATTAGTGGAGAGAAATGGTGCGCCTGCACGTGAGGCGTGTAAGGGAAATGAATGCAACATTACTATAGTAATCAGTCATTAGCGAATGTTGTAGTTTGTTATTAATAACTAGAGGCCCGATGCATGAAATTTGTGTAAGAGTAGGCCTTCCTTCCCCCAGCTGCTGGCACCTGCTTCCCTCCAGCCACCGGCAGGCACCCGGGACCTGGGCTTCCCTTGCAGCCCCGGCTTCGTCTGGAAGGACGTCCGGTCTAATTAGCATATTATGCTTTTATTATTATAGATTATGTATAACAGGATATTGTAAAAATTAACTTACAAAATTTATATTAAAACGTTTTTTACATCCCGTTATATAAGCTGGGCTGCAAAAAAATATTCATTGTGGGCCGTGAGTTTGACATGCTTGTCTTAAAGAGAAAGGGTCTTATACTAGTCTGGATTGTTTGGGTTGCAAATGACAGAAATTTGACTCAGACTGGCTTCAGAAAAACAAAGGAGGGTGGGATGCATTGATCCATGGTGCTGAGCAAGATCCTGGCAGAGCTCAGAGTTGAAGAGAGAAGCTCCAGGACCAGTAGGTCCTCAGGGCTCTGAATCAGTCTTTCACATGCAAGTCTGTCCCCTTTTTTGGCTTTCATCTCACAAGTCTCTGCTTTTATTTAAATGTTAGCCTCATTCTACCTGGCACCTGAGACATAGCCAGGGACTGCAGGTGGTCCCCAGGTAGTACCTCCAATGGATCCAGGGAATCCATTTCCTTGCCTCGGTATCAGTGAGTCCTAAACTGGAATGGGCACCGGGATCACCTGGATTGCTTGTTTAAGGGACAGAGGCAGGGCTACCTCCAGAGTTTCTGATTCAGGGGGTCTGGGTGGGGACTCGGCATTTGAGTTTCTAACAAGTTTTCAGGTGATGCTGGTGCTGATGGCCCTAGGACCACAGGTCTGTATATTAATCCCAGAAAATAACCTTTTCTTTCCTCTGGCTTTGCACACACGGCTTTGCCATGTATTGCTTGGTTCTCATGGTTTTCACAACTATAATAGTTATACTCAGTGTTTACCTGGCTTTTTCTCACTTACTCTTCAGGATAATCCCATGAAATAGGTACGATATTGTTGTTACCTATAATCGAGGAAGAGGAGAAGTAAGTGCCTGGTATATAGTTGGCCTTCCATAAGTTTTTCGGAGTATAGACAGAGTACTAGGCTTAAAAGATAGTATTCTCAACATATTTTTCCACCTCTCCATCTTAAAATACTTCCTGAAAAATAATGAAAAGAGTTCATAATCTCATAAGGACAAAGAAAATGAGAAAGGAGGTGATAATAATCAAACACAGTGGGAAGTTGAAAGAAGGGTGGTAAATGGTACAGTGGTTCTCAACCTTGGCTGCACATTAGAATCAGCTGGGAATCTTTTTTAAAATCCTGATTTCTGGGCCTCTCCTCCGGAAATTCTGTTTCTTTGTTATGGGTTGGGGCCACAATATTAGTAACAAAGAAACAGAATTTCCAGAG
>NW_005358043.1:2549308-2555606 GCF_000412655.1 Myotis brandtii | reverse complement strand
CCAATCAATGTTTCTCTCCCTCTCTCTTCCCCTCTCTCTAAGATCAGTAATAAAATAAAATAAAATAAATAAATATATATATATTAAAAAGAATAATTAAAAGTAATGGGAGCATATTAGTAAATAATCTGCCATCACTAAAGTGTAGCAATGAATGAATAGTCTACATAGACATAGTCCCTAAGATTTGTCATTTTAAGTTAAAAAAAAAAGAAGGCATTGCTTGATTTGTACTTAGTATGTTAACATGCTAGTTGGTGTCTTATACAACAGCTTGGAAAGAGTGATTATTTTACAAATATCCCATCTCTGTGGTGTGTGATGGCATGTGCACCAAAGCCTAGTCTTTCAGAGAGAGGTAGCAGGACCAAAACCTCTACTGATTCTATTGAAAGAGGAATCAAGTTCCTTAGACATGCAGGTCCCAATCTCTAGGCTCTAGATTAGAAATTCTGGCTGAATATATGTAGAGTATGAGAATCAGAAAGCAAGGCAATTCCTAGTTTTAGTCCTGAATCCTATGTCTTTTGGGATATTCCCTCTACCATGGGCGGTGTTTTTTCTGGGGAGACACCGGACTCCATAAATGGCTGTCATTCCGGAGCTCATCCGCTGATAGCCCTTTTCTCCCACAATCCCAAACACATGACGATGTTGTCTGCCATGAAAAAAGGCCCTGGGCAAGCGAGTGACAACCCTCGAGAGTTGATGAGAATGAGTGTGCAGGTTGAAAGTGTATTATTGCAGATGTACCTAGAATGACAATTTACCAGGTTGGGTTAAAAAAAAATAATGCTTTAGAACTTCCAAATCTTAATGGGATACTTCCAGTTTATATATATATATATTTTTTTTAACAAAAAGTGAATTGTAACCTACATTTTAGCAGAACATAAGGACAAATGTTCCTGCTCACAGTCAGAGAGTCTTTAAGCCAGGACTCTGACAGTGATGCAAAAGCCCTTTTTAAGAAATGAGGTTTGTTTTCCTGTGTTTTTTAAGGTTCATGAATCCTAACTAGTTTGGTATTCATCATCCAGGAATTTATGCAAAACCCTCATGAATGAAGGCAAGGAGTGGGAGATGGCTTAGTGCTTTCTGTGTCGTCAGTTGCTTGTTTGCGCCAGCTGCTATTCAGCGGGGCCTCTCCCACGGGTGTCCTTCCCTTTAGTACAGTGGTTCTCAACCTTGGCTGCACATTAGAATCACCTGGGAATCTTTTTAAAATCCTGATTTCTGGGCCTCATCCTCCGGAAATTCTGTTTCTTTGTTATGGGGTGGGGCCACAACATTAGTAACAAAGAAACAGAATTTCCAGAGGATGAGGTCCAGAAATCAGGATTTTAAAAAAGATTCCCAGCTGATTCTAATGTGCAGCCACGGTTGAGAACCACTGGTTTAGAAGATCTGAGAGCTGAAAACTCCTGGGCAAGTCCAGAAGCAGCTTCACTCTGCAGAATCCCAGAGAGGGAAAGAATTGGAGTCACCTGTGATGGTCACAGTACAGGTGGGGTTAAAACAGTACATTTGGGTGGCTCAGTTGGTTGGAGCATCATCCCGTACACCAAAAGGTTGTAGGTTTGATCCCTGGTGGGGCATGTATGGGAGACAGCCAATGGATGGATGTCTCTCTCTCTCTCTCTCTCTCTCTCTCTCTCTCTGTGTCTCTCTTTAAAATCAGTAGGAACATGTCCAGCAAACAAAAAACACAGGGCATTTGGGGATACAGCCCCAGACTCTCTGCCCACTTAGATCTGAGAATACTGGTGGCCAGGCTTAAGCCCCTCCACTCCCCCACACATCCACCCTCAGATAGATTTCTTTCTGGGGAAGTATACCAGCCTGAGAGAAGCAACCACAGAGACTCTGAGTTGGGATTGGCAGTAAAATAGGCGCTTGAGGTCTTCTAGAATAAAACCACCACCCTGCACACATTCCAATGTTTCCCCATGGAAATGTCAGGGCCATGGGTCATGAGGCATTTTACGTAATCTCTAAGACAAAAGAGAAATACCAACAAATGACAACAGAACAGAAAAAGAAATAGCAAATGAAAAAGAAAGCAAACAATGCAGCAAGTGGAAAAAAACCCCAAATAAGAAAAAAGTAATATATCTATAATGGATATCGTCAGAGATATGAGATCTTGGATCCTGGAGAACAGAATGCTATTTGAAAAAAGAACTCACAGATTAACAATAGCATGGTTGAAGTTAAATATTTAGTAGAAGTTTGGAGGATAAAGTGGAAGAACTCTCCCAGAAAGTAGAACAAGGAGACACGGAATGGAAAATAGAGACAAAATAAGAAAATGAGAAGATCAATCTAGGAAGCCAAATATTTCACGAATAGGTGTTCCAGAGATAGAACAAAGACAATGGTTGAAAAGAAAGATTATACCAAAAGTTCGCCAGAACTCACGAGTAGTTTCCAGATTGTAAGGTTCCACATAATGTCCACAGGTGGACAGCCACACAGGCTGTGTCCATGGGAGGAAGACGGGAACAGTGCTCCCTAGAGTACACAGTGCACAGCATGTACAGCTGTGAGTGGCAGCCCAAAGAATGCACACAGACCCACACCGTGGCCTTTCAAATAGACATTTCAGACTGTCAGTGAGAAAAAGAATAGTCTCAAGCTTTCAGAGGGAAAGAATAAGTCATATCTAGAACCTTAGGAACAAGAAACATCAGGACCGGAAGACCATGGAAGGATGCTTTGCAAATTCCGGGGGAAAATGATTTCCAAGCTGCAATTCTACAATCAGTGTTATCAGTATTCTTAATTGTCAGCAGCAGAATCTTTATCATTAGCTTAAGCAGATAAATATACTGACCTCGCATGGTTTAGGTTGTTCATGAACTTTTCTGGTAAGCTAGGGAATGCAGGCTGTTATGCCATATTGCCAGGATCCACATCCAAAAACCACTATGGGGGCTGCACCCAAGAAAACACTTCCACTAACACACTTGGCACAGACACCACAGTTGGCAGCAATGATAAAAAGAGGCTCCATCATTTACGGCCCCCCCCCCAAAAAAAGGATTCTACAAACAGCCTCTCTCTCACATCGCTTACTTCCGAATTGAAGCTTCGTACAAGGTATGTGTCACTGGGAGATAACATGTCTCCTTCCCCCACTCCCAGCAACAAAAGAGCACGCTCTAGATTCGATTTTGGAAAGTGGAAATGTGGGAATTTTACTAAGGAAAAGGTAATCAAAAGTTACTGGGTGACCCCCAAAATAAACAATATTTACCAAACTAGCCAAACCGAGTGAGGGTAAAACAACTATTTTTAAGCATTCAAATTTCAAAAAATGCACCACCCCCTTAACTTTTCTCAGAAATTACTGGAAGAAGTTCTCCTACCTACATGAGGGAATAAACCAAAGAAAATGAAGACATGGGATCCAGGAAACAGGTATCCATCTCAGACCAGACAAAGAGAACCCCTTGATGGTGCGGAAGGAACCCCCAGGTTGATGGCTGGCAGCAGGTCGGAAGCAGCCAGCCCAGCCTGGAGCAGGTGGACTCCGGGCCTGCGGAGGGCTGGCTGTGAGGACGAGGGGGGATGTTGTGAGGGCACTGGCACTACTGTTGAGTAGTTTTAGGACAGGTCAGTGATAAGAACATAGAAAGCTACACAAACAGAGGAAAGAAGATAATTATTAGTTTTAGGGAGAACAAATAAGTTACACAAGAAAAGTATATGTAACTGAAATACATCAATGTGCATACTCAGCTGTGAAAGATAATTACATAATCATAAAATGTATAGCCTGAATATTGATTTAGCAAAAATGAAATATTTAGTTATATTGGGAAGATAAAGGAGGAAAAGTATATGCGTGTGTGTAAGAAAGTTAAATTCTTATTTTATGTAATAAAAAAATCAATATATATTGTTTAAAAGTTAAAATTAAAAGCTTAAAATATTTTAAAATATAACTATTATGTATTTATATTAATAGAAATTACATTTATATTAATTCACATAACTATAATGATAATATAAGCACATTATTATTGTTAATATGTTTTTATTGATGTTAGAGTGAGAGGAAGGGAGAGGGATAGAAAGATAAAAACATTGATGAGAGAGAAACATTGATTGGCTGCCTCCTGCACACCCTGGGCATGTGCCCTGACTGGGACTTGAACCGGTGACCTCCTGGTTCATGGGTGGATATGCTCACCCGTTGAGCCACACCAGCTGGGCTATAAGCACATTATTTTAAAAGATGGAGGCAAATATCAAGATAAAGGTTAAAACATGAAACTAGTTACCTCTGGGGAGGGTTGTGGCAGGGGACTATTGTTTTTCATTTTAAACTGTGTTGCACTACTTAACTTTAAAATTATGAATATATAGAATTTAACAAAAGTAATGATCACAGAATAAATTTAATACATTACACATTCCTGTAAGCTCTGGGTCCCAGATTTTAGTTGTTTATTGCTATTCTTATTGCTATGGTACAGTGATTAAGACTTTAATTATGGAATTAATGTGTAAGACTTTAAATGGCATAAATGAGAGATCTGTGTGGTAGGAGGGAAAGCAGTGAACAGAGTTATGTTCAATCTATAAGTGAAGCTAGATTCAGGTCTGTTCTGCATAGATAAAAAAATAAGCAAGCTCAGAGCATAAGAATAACAGCAATTTACAGGAGAAATGGTAGCCAAGGGAGACTAGCATGTCCAGCAGGTTAATTTCATGCTGGAGTCATTAAGCTTCTGCAGTGGTAGAAACTGGCTAATCATTGAGGCATCTGAGAGCTGGTGGTTAGAAAACTCATGCCCCCTCATACAGGCCTTGTATTCAGATGTCCAGAAGGATTCAGTGCATCCCTGGAGATGCACACTTAGATATCATCCCCCCTTCAGGAATTAATAGTCTAGTGGGAGCATAAAATAAGAGAGGGAATTATGAGAACACAAATGGGTTAAATTTTTTTTGTTAAATAAGTTGACCTTTGAAATTCAGAAAAGTGGAAATTCAGTGAGATTTGAGTTGTCAAAAGAGCTTCATGGAGGAGGCAGGACTCAGAGCAGACTTTGAAGGAATGAGATAGGATAGTAGGAGGACGAGGAGAGGGACCACACCTGTGAACACACAGAGGTGACAATGAGTATGGTATATTCACATCAATAATAATAATTAAAAAAGGTCTGGATTGCCTTAGGAGGAGTTCTTATGGAGCACTGGGGAAAGTGTTGGGTAGGTAGGTGGGCTATCCTATAGAAGATACTAAAAGTCAGGAAGGAGGGTTTGCATTTGATGTGTTCAAGGTGGTAACCTTTAAAACAATTGAGTGATTTTTCTTGATGTATTTGGCTTCAATATAACTTAGGTTTCTTTTTTCTTAATATAGAATGAAAAGACTAATTATAGAAAATGCAAGTATCTTAGATATTTTCTGGTATGGTCCCATAGGGCAGTTCTGTTAGGAGTTAAAGAGCTTGAGACTAGACCCGAATTAAGGTCATGACCTTGACACTGGTAGTCTGTGTCACCTTAGACAGGATGTGAGTTCCTATTCTCCCTGAATTTTGGTTGATTTCTTTACCTCTTAAATTGGGCAGATATGGTACACACCTTTTGAGTTTCTCAGTTCTCATCCCCTTTCTCTGGAAATTTTCCCTTGTCCCATTCAAGGGATCAATCAGTCAGAAGCCATACACCCCACTGCTGATGGCTGATTGCACCCCAGGTACACAACTGACTGAAGCTGGACTAATCATCATCTTTCTTTTGGAAATTTGACATACCTGTGGGCCTGGAATGGCAACTTCTGAATTGAAGAGGCTGTATGTGTAATCTATTCCACAGAGTCTTTTTTTAAAAATATATTTTATTGATTTTTTACAGAGAGGAAGGGAGAGGGATAGAGAGTTAGAAATATCGATGAGAGAGAAACATCCATCAGCTGCCTCCCGCACACCCCATGTGCCCGCAACCAAGGTACATGCCCTTGACCAGAATCGAACCTAGGACCCTTCAGTCCGCAGACCGACGCTCTATCCACTGAGCCAAACCAGTTAGGGCCACAGAGTCTTGAAGAAGCAGAAAATTAGCTGATTTGCAGAAAGAGAGAATGAAGTAAGTATGCTGAGAGATCTAGATGATAGATGGAAAGATAATCCTGAGATTCTCATTTTCCAGCATTGATCCCTTCTTTAGGCCCAACTGCCTCCTGCATCCTTATAATACACTAGAGGCCCAGTACACAAAATTCGTGCACTGGGGGGGGGTATCCCTCAGCCCAGCCTGCACCCTCTCCAATCTGGGACTC
>NW_005358043.1:2528509-2549145 GCF_000412655.1 Myotis brandtii | reverse complement strand
AACTGCCCTCCCCTGCTAGCCTGATAGCCCACAACTGCCCTCCCCTGCCGGCCATCTTGTGGTGGCCATCTTGTGACCACATGGGGGAGGCCATCTTTGTATGAGGGTGTGATGGTCAATTTGCATATTACCTCTTTATTATATAGGATTAACCTTTCCTTCCTTAAGATAATTCAAGTTATTTTTCATTACTTACAAATTGAGAGTCTTAATTCACAGAGGATAATACTAGCTAACTGTACAATTTATAGTATGCTGCCCCATATTGCTTGGCCCTACCTCCAAACTTGGACTTCAGTCCTTGCTTGATGGACATCGCAGTCCTCAACTCATCTCCTTTCACCTGCTGCTTCCATCTCCTCTGCAGAGTAGCTTTCAGCATGGGACCCATCACACCATTCCGGTGGGAGCTGTGACTTGGGATTGGAATCCCAGAACTTACAGCTCCTCCCACCTCTCCTGGACTCCAAGGAAACACTGAAATATGGAACACGGGATCTGGCTTCTCCAGCAGCTGGTCAAAGGGCCCAGTAACCTAATCTGGAAGTTTAGCAGTTGTAATAACCACTGGCTGGTTGTGCTGGAAGAGACCTGGTAGACCATGTCGTTTATCCCTCACTTTACAGAAGAGAAACTAAGGCCAGAGGGCTTGAGGGCCCCACTCAGTGGTCTGTTATTAACTGTCATAAGTAATCACAAAGATTTAAAAAGAAAAGTTAATCATTTTACTCACATTTATTCCTCTGTTCAGAGAATATGACTTCTGGTTTATTTGGATTAAGGAGAAAATATTGAACACCACTAAAGAGGTATGAAAACTCACTGTCAAGGCGCATTGAGATTAAACACCAGATTTGTTTCTCCAGTGACTCAAGTAAGTGCCGTGAAACTGGGGTCCATGTGATCCCTGTGCCTTTGCTTAAATCTCAATGAGCTTTAAAAGTAGAAATTATATAGGTCACATTCTCAAATCACAATGCCGCAAAACTAGAAATCAATAAGCTTAAAGAAAATACTCTACACTGATGGAAATTAAAAGCAAACAATCAAAAGGCTAAACCCACAAGCATTTCTAAATAGCATTTGGTTAATAATACAAACAACAGATAATTTACAAAATAAATAGAAATTTAAAAATAATATTTAAACATCTCCATGGTATGTAGCCAAAACTGTTCACATGATTAAATTCCTTAGTGGTCTTGATAAACATAGAAAGAAAAAGACATAAAGTGAGTAATCTACTTTAGCAGGGGTTCTTAACCTGTGGGTCATGACCCCTTTGGTGGTCGAAGGACCCTTTCACAGGGGTCGCCTAATACCATCCTGCATATCAGATATTTACATTACAATTCATAACAGTAGCAACATTACAGTTATGAAGTAGCAATGAAAATAATTTTATGGTTGGGTCACAACATGAGGAACTGTATTTAAAGGGCCAGAAGGTTGAGAACCACTGGTTTAGAGTAAAGAACAAAAACAGACTCAAGGAAAGACTACCAAGAGAACCGAGGTATGCTGGTGTCTGCTCTCACTGGCTCATGAGAGCTGCGCACCCAATTTTCAGGAATTAGTTGAAGTTGTTAAACACAGTCATTGCTAAAAATTACATTATATAAGCAAACTATTAAAATAAAAAGTAATAAATATTTAAGTCATCACATCCTAATTATTTTACTTCACTTCACTCTTATATATGCTCCTGAGTTTATTTATGTCTATTGTGTCTATATGGGGGAAGGACTATGTATGGGTGTCCAACTGAGCATTTATTCCTGACTCTGCTTTCGCTGCTGTCACACTGGTGGCTGGAAATCAGCCATGTGGGAGTATTAACACCCTGGTATTTGGCAGTGGGGCAAATCAGAGCCATTACTTTTTCCTCCTTGTCTTCTACAGATCTGCTGTTAAAAAATTACCCGCATACCAATGACTAAGCAGTACATAATGTTTTCTAAGGAATATGATTTTTTCCAGCTTGAGATTAGAATAAAAATAAAGAAAACAGTAAGAAGCTTATAAAGTTTACACTCATTTTGGTGTTGTGAAAAACTCCAGATCTCAGGGATACATTTCTTTGGTTGGGAAGTTTGCAATTAAATCAATTCTAATTAATGCAAGATGAACCTTACTACTCAAGAGTGACCTAGGTCACATGTTTCTCTGGATTGGTCATAAGTAAGGACTGGATTGCATGGAAGCTTTCTAGGCAAATCTCTAGGTGCTTCTGGGTTATTCAGAATCTAGAAAAGGGGGGAGGGGAAGCAGTGCTGTATAAATATGGATTTTTGTCAAATGCAAACACTTCATAAAAACATCAAGTAGGATGGTGATTCTTAGTGAAAATAAAATGAATAGCAACAGTAACTAAATCCCCTTTTCACCATAGGGGTTATTTTCTTTAGATTTAGAATAATTCTCAGTAAAAGATTCTTTATAGCAATTTATGTTAAAGATATTTTAAGTTGTAAGTTTTTAAAAAAATAATTAATGTTAATTTAAAATAGAAAATTATATTAAAGATATTGGCTTGAGTAAAAACAGCAGAAGCCAACACACAATTTTGTTAGGTTTCAATAGTTTATTCCTGTTCATTTTTTCAAATTCACTAAATTAAATTGGGAAGGAAAGATTCTCTTAATTCACTTTGTATACCTGATTAACTTTTTTTTTACATTTCATCATACTAACTTTTTAAAGAAATATAGTTTTATTGATTTCTGAGAGGAAGGGAAAGGGAGAGATAGAAACATGAATGATGAGAGAGAATAATTGATCGGTTGCTCCTGCACACCCCCCACTAGGGATTGAGCCCTCAACCCAGGCATATGCCCTGACCTGGTTTATAGGTTGACGCTCAACCACTGAGCCACATCAGCTGGACTCATCATATTAATTTTTAAACACAATATAGAATGGATTTTGGTGGAAGAGAAATTGTAATATTAATGAAAGTTAATTGACACAAATTTCTCCTTCATGCCCAAGCTGTGTTGTGACTCAATGAAGTAAAGAATATATAGTAGAACAATTTTCTGTCATATGAGAGAATATTATATTTGAGCAGTCTACGCCTTAGTTTATAAGAACGACTTAATTTATGCCCAAAGTTCTTGTTGACTATAGAATATATTCCATTTTTTAATTTCTTTATTTTCTTTTGAGTTAGCATTAGGCTTAGTTTCTGTTAAAACCAAGACATTTCTTATGCTAGTGATTATTTTTTTAAATTCCCTTTAAATAATGGTAAGATTTATTTTCAAATCAGTAAGGTTTTTAACTTGAAAACAAGCTATTTCCAAACATGTCTATGAACCAAGTCTGACCTCTGGACTTTCCTTTTAATTTGTCCTTGGCATTCTTGGCTCTTATGCATTCCCTGGGCTTATTAGAGCGTGTGAGGCTCTTATGACTCTCAGTTGATATAGTAAAACCTGTTAATGTAAATTTGTTTCTTGTTCTCCATGTGCTTGCTGATTCTTCACACTTGAGTTATTCAGATATAGATTGAAAAGATTATATTTTGAAAGTACGAACTAAATGATCCTTTCTAATTATGTTAAAATATATTTTTTAAAATATATTTTATTGATTTTTTTACAGAGAGGAAGGGAGAGGGATAGAGAGTTAGAAACATCGATGAGAGAGAAACATCAATCAGCTGCCTCCTGCACACCTCCCACTGGGGACATGCCCGCAACCAAGGCACATGCCCTTGACCAGAATCGAACCTGGGACCTTTCAGTCTGCAGGCCAATGCTCTATCCACTGGGCCAAACCGGTTAGGGCTATGTTAAAATATTTAAGTGCTTGGATTTACTTTCAGTCTCCATTAAAGATCTCTGGGAAGTAGGACTCTACATTTTTTTATTTTCATTTGCCTTTGAGAGATAATGTAGCTGACTTCCATGGAGAAGTGGAGTTTCTGGCTGAGTGGAACATAATGAGATTTGGGCTACTGTAGTAAACAAAATGGGAATGAAGGACAGATGTTGTGGATCATGCCTCTTACTGGATTCTGAACGTGTATCACTGGTCTAATGGAGTAAGAGCCCAATTTGATTTAAATATGAGTTCAAGAGTACTTCTAGAATCCAGGTAGCTCTTTCATCTGCCTAACCCAGAGTAAATAAGTATTTGTTAGGAGATATGTTAAAAAAATTAGAATCTAGAAAAATAGTCTGTGTTTTTGAACTAATTTAATATTTTTACTTGAAATCTTTTACCTTTCTAAATATAAGTTTAAGTAACAGTATGGGTTACTTTATTCTTAGAATTTCCTGAATAAAATTGAGGGTAGTTTATTTATACTTATGTTTATATTTATATTTATTTATTGCTTACTAGAGGCCTGGTGCATGAAATTCATGCATGGGGAGATGTCCCTCAGCCCGGCCTGCACCCTCTCCAATCTGGGACTCCTCAGGGGATGTCCGACTGCCAGTTTAGGCCCAATCCCACAGGGCCACAATGCAGGACTGCTGGCTCCTAACTGCTCACCTGCCTGCCTGCCTGATCCCCCCTAACCGCCTTTGCCTGCCTGCCTGATTGCCCCCAACTGCCCTCCCCTGCCAGCCTGGTCATTCCCTACCTGCCCTCCCCTGCTGGCCTGATTGCCCCCTAACTGCTTGCTCCCCCATGTTGGCCTGATCTCACCCCTAACTGCTTGCTTCCTCACACCAACCTGATCTCACCCCTAACTGCTTGCTCCCCTGCCAGCCTGATCGCCCCTTACCACCTCTGCCTTGGCCCCTGCCACTTTGGCTTTGTCCGGAAGGAAGTCAGACGTCCAGAAGATGTCCGGTCGACCCAGCCTAATTAGCATATTACCCTTTTATTAGTATAGATAGTATTAGAGACGTCCCATTTCCCTCCTCCCTGCCTCCACCCAGTATCCACCCCACCTCAAGCCTTCTCCACACTATTGTCTCTGTCCATGGGCTAGGGACATACAGATTAATCTCTTCCTGCCCCTCAGCCCCCACCATGACTCTGAGATCTATCAGTCTGTTCCATGCATTCATACCTCTGGACTTTTTATGTTCATCAGCTTATTTTGTTCATTAGATTACACATATAAGTGAGGTCATGTGATATTTATCTTTATCTAACTGGGTTATTTCGCTTAGCATAATAATCTCCAGGTCCCTCTATGCTGTCACAAAATGTAAGAGATCCTCCTTTTTTATAGCCACATAGTATTCCATTGTGTAAATGTAACACAGCTTTTTAATTCATTCATCTACTGATGGGCACTTGGGCTGTTTTCAGATCTTAACTATCTATACTAATAAAAGGGCAATATGCTAATTAGACGGGGTCGACTGGACATCTTCCAGACATCTGACTTCCTTCCGGACAAAGCCACGGTGGCGGGGGCCGAGGCAGAGGCAGTTAGGGGCAATTAGGCTGACAGGGGAGCAGTTAGAGGGCGACCAGGCCAGCAGGGGGGCAGTTAGGGGGTTACCAGGCCAGCAGGGGGGCAGTTAGGGGATGACCAGGCTGATAGGGGGGCTGTTAGGGGGTGACCAGGCTGACAGGGGGGCAATAAGGGAGTGATGAGGCCGGCAGGGGACCAGTAAGGGGAAAATCAGGCCAGCAAGCAGAGGCAGTTAGGGGCGATCAGGCAGCCAGGCAGAGGCAGTTAGGGGTGATCAGGCCAGCAGGGGAGGGAAGTTAGGCAGCGATCAGGCAGGCGAGCAGTTAGGAGCCACCAGATTGCGAGAGGGATGTCTGACTGCCGGTTTAGGCCCCATCCTGCAGGGATCGGATTTAAACCAGCAGTTGGACATCCCCCAAGGGGTCCCAGATTGGAAAGGGTGCAGGCAGAGCTGAGGAACACACCCCCCCTCCATGGATGAATTTCATGCACTGGGCCTCTAGTTGTAAATAGCACTGCTGAACATAGGGGTGCACATATTTTTTCTGATTAGTGTTTCGGGATTCTTAGGATATATTTCCAGAAGTGGGATCATTGGGTCAAATGGCAGTGTCATTTTTAATTTTTTGAGGAAAATCCATACTATTTTCCACAGTGCTACACTAGTCTGCATTCCAAAAAGCAGTGTACTAGGGTTCTCTTCTCTCCACATCCTTGCCAGCACTTGTTGTTTGTTGTTTTATTGATGGCAGTCATTCTGACAGGTGTGAGTTGATACCTCATTGTCGTTTTAATTTGCATCTCTCCGATGATTAGTGATGTTGATAATTTTTTCGTACGTCTATTTTCCATCTGTATGTGCTCTTTGGAGAAGTGTCTATTCACGTCTTTGCCCATTTTTTAATTGGATTGTTCCTCTTCCTGGTGTTGAGTTGTATGAATTCTTTTTATATTTTGAAAATTAACCCCTTATCAGATGTGTCACTGGTGAATATGTTCTCTCATATAGTAGATTCTCTTCACATTTTGTTGATGGTTTCTTTTGCTGTACAAAAACTTTTTAGTTTGATGTAATCCCATTTGTTTATTTTTTCCATTGTTTTTCTTGCCTTAAGAGATGTATCAGTATTGCTATGTGATATGTCTGATTGTACTGCCTATGTTTTCTTCTAGGATTTTTATACTTTTGTGACTTACATTTATGTCTTTTATCCATTTTTAGTTTATTTTTATATATGGTGTAAGTTGGTGGACTACTTTCATTTTTTGCATGTAACTGTCCAATTTTCCCAACATCATTTATTGAAGAGACTGTCTTGACTCTACTGTATGCTCTTGCCTCCTTTGTCAAATATTAATTGAGCATAATGACTTGGGTTGATTTCTGGGGTCTCTGTTCTGTTCCATTGGTCTATATGTCTGTTCTTGTGCCAGTACCAGGCAGTTTTGAGAACAGTGGCTTTGTAGTATAACTTGATATCCTGTATTGTGATCCCTCCAACTTTGTTCTTCTTTCTCAAGATTGCTGCACCTATGCAGGGTTTTTTGTTTGTTTGTTTCATGTACATTTTTGGAGTATTTGTTCTAGATCTGTAAAATATGCCATTGGTATTTTAATAGGGATTGCATTGAATCTATAGAATACTTTGGGTAGTATGGACATTTTAATGATGTTAATTCTTCCAATCCATGAACACTCTATATACTCCCAGTTGTTTTTATCTTCCTCTATTTCTTTTTTCAATGTCCTATAGTTTTCTGAGTATAGGTCTTTTTTCTCCTTGTTTAAATTTATTCCTAGGTATCTTATTTTCTCTCTTTTTTTTTGTTGCAATGGTAAATAGGATTATTTATTCAGTTTCTCTATCTGAGAGTTCATTATCTATAATAATAAAAGGGCAATATGCTAATTAGACCAGATGTCCTTCTGGAGTCATTCTGGACCTCCTTCTGGACAAAGCTGGTGCTGGAGCGAAGCCCGGGTCCCTGGTGCCTACTGGCGGCCGGAGCAGAGCCTGCCTGGGTCCTGGGTGCCAGAGGGAAGCTGGTGCTGGCAGCCAGGGGAAGGAAGGCCTACTCTAGCATGAATTTCATGTATCGGGCCTCTAGTTAGTATATAAAATGCCATCAATTTCTGGATTTAATTTTTTATCTTACTACTTTGCCATATTTATTTATTAAATCTAGTAGTGTCTTTGTGGAATCTTTAAGGTTTTTATGTACAATATTATGTCATCTTCAAATAATGACAATTTTACTTCCTCCTTTCCAATTTTGATGCCTTTTATTTTTTCTTCTTGTCTAATCACTGTGGTTAGGACTTCAAGTACTATGTTGAATTAGAATGGTGAAAGTGGTGTTTTGTTCCTGATCTTAAGGGAAATGCTTTTAGTTTTTGCCCATTGAGTACAATGTTGGCTGTAGGGCAGTTTATTTTTGTATCATGATAATTTATCCACTGGAAGCAAGTTTGACATCTTGAAGATAAAGCAGTATCTTCTAATGAAGATTCCCAGAATGTAATCGGCATATTAATAAACCTGTCCATCATGCACTTGAAATCCATTAATTGCCTAATGTTTGTCAACTATTCACAGATCAAGACTGTATTGACACTTTCTCAGTCTTTTAATTTGATTAACTGCTGGCTATTGACTCATTAGGTGTTGTCGGTAGATAGATCAAAAGGGTATTGAGCTTAGCAAAAATTTAAGTAATGATTGTCTGCTAGAATTACAAAAGCAGATTCTTTAAAAAGTACCATTTGTATAAATTTTTGAAAACCTTGAATTGATATAATGAGAAATTAACAATCAAATCTGTCATTATCAGAACAGCTACTACTAGATTGATTTTAACTTAGAATATCAGCCAACCGATAATCCTTAGTATAAATAGGATGCCCCTAACAGAGCATACAATTTGGTTAATATATTATAGTTATTATTGTAGGATTTTGCTTTGTTAGGTGTCAGTCAACCAGAAAGAAAAAAGTAAGAATCTTTCACACAATACCTGTGCAGATGGGTTGGGAGTAGAGCTAAACTCCCTTTCCTTGAACATAGAAGAGATAAAGATTGATAATACATGTTTACTTGCATCAATTACCATTTAGTTTCTACCCAGATGAGCAAGTACAATAAATTTGTTATGTTCTGGTGTTATAGTTTTTGTGAAGCTGGCATATATATGAAAATTCTAGAAAATTGTTATTCATTTATTCATGTTTTCAACATATATTTGTGCAATGAGGTAATAGAGGAGGTTGGAAATATAGGCAGGTGCCAGGCCTTGTAGAGTCTTATAGATTGTGGCAAGGAGTTGGGGTTTTATTGTAAGCAAAAAGGGAATCTATCTGAGGATTTTGAACAGGAAAGTAAGCAAAATATTTAATTTACTCTCCAAAAACATCACTGTACTGAGTATAGAATAAGCTGTAGTAAGTAAGAGTTAGGGGGTTATTGCAGTAGTCAAGGCAAGGAAGGGTGGCAGCATGAATTAGGGTAAGGGCAATGCGATGGAGAGAAGTAGGCAGACCTATACAATTTAGGTTCTATAATCTGGAAATCAGCAGTTGAGTGAACAGATAATTTGAACTCCACTTAATACTATTTTTTTTTTCTTACATGAAAGGTAAACTTTACCCTCTTCTTATTTTTCACCTGAAGTTTTTGAAAAGATCTACAAATCAATGCCATCTCATCTATTCTATAGTTAAGTTACTGAACAGAAGTATACTATGGGTGTGCAAAACATACAACAGAACTTATGGGACCATGAAATACTAAAAATGATGTCCTGACATCACTTTTTAAAAAAATCCTCACCCAAGGATGTTTTTCATTAATTCTAGAGATAGAGGAAGGGAGAGTGAGAGAGAGAAAGAGAGAGAGGGAAACATCAATATGAGAGAGAAACATTGATGTGTTGCCTTCTGCATGCACCCTAACTGAGGATCAAACTGCAACTTGGGTATGTGCCCTGACCAGAAATTGAACCCATAACCCTTCAGTGCATGGAATGATGCTCCAACCAACTGAACTACACTGGCCATGGCCTGACATAACTTTTTTTTTCATTATTGTTGAAAGTATTACAGATGTCTCCTTTGTTTTTTTTTGTGTTTTTTTCTTCCCATTGACCCCCTCCACACCTGCCTCTGTCAGGACTTCACCACTATGTTGTCTGCATCCATATATGCGTGTAAGTTCCCCAGTTAATCACTTTCCACCCATCTCCAATCCCTGCCTTTCCTCTGAAATTCGTCAGTCTGTTCCATGTTTCTATGTGTCTGGGTCTATTTTGTTCATCAGTTTATTTTATTCATTAGATTACACATATGAGTGAGATCATGTGATACTTATCTTTCTCTGACTGGCTTATTTCACTTAGCATAATACTCTCCAGGTCCATCCATGCTGTTGCAAATGGTAAGAGTTCTTTCTTTATTACAGCTGCATAATATTCCATTATGTAAGTGTACCACAGCTTTTTTATTTTTTATTTCGGAGAGGAAGGGAGAGGGAAGAGAGACAGAAATATCAATGATGAGAGGGAATCATCAATAGGGTGCCTCCTGCACACCCTACACTGGGGATCAAGCCCACAACCCAGGCATTGCCCTTGACTGGAATTAAACCCTGGACCCTTTGGTCAGCAGGCCAATACTCTATCAACTGAGCCAAACAGGCTAGGGCTGTACCACAGCTTTTTTATGCACTCATCTGCTGATGGGCACTTGGCTGTTTCCAGATCTTAGCTATTGTAAATTGCACTGCTATGAACATAGGGGTGCATATATTCTTTCTGATTGGTGTTTCTGGTTTCTTAGGACATATTCCTAGAAGAGGGATCACTGGGTCAAATGGAAGTTCATTTTTAATTTTTTGAGGAAACTCCATACTGTTTTCCATAGTGGCTGCACCAGTTTGCATTCCCAATAGCAGTGTACTGAATGTTTACAAATTAATAAATATAATACATCACATAAACAGATTGGGAGACAAAAATCACATGATCATATCAATTGATGCAGAAAGGGCATTCAACAAAGTCCAACACCATTTTTTGATAAAAATTCTCAGCAAAGTGGGAATAGAGAGATCATACCTCAACATAATAAAGGCTATATATGACAAACATACAGGCAACATCATACTGAATGGGCAAACACTAAAACCATTTCCCCTAAGAACAGGAACAAGACAGGGATGTTCACCTTCACCACTCTTATTCAACATAGTACTGAAAGTCCTATGCAATCAGACAAAAAGAAGAAATAAAAGCATCCAAATTGGAAAGGAGGGAGTAAAACTCTCATTATTTGCAAATGACATGATATTGTAAAAAGAAAACCCTAAAGACTCCATCAAAAAACTACTAGATTTAATAAATGAATTCTGCAATGTAGCAGGATACAAAATTAACACCCAGGAATCTATGGCATTTTTATACACCAATAATGAATTCTCAGAAAGAGAAACTAAAAAACAATCTTATTTATCATTGCAACAAAATAAAATTAAGATACTTAGGAATAAACTTAACCAAGGAGGCAAAAGATCTGTACTGGGAAAACTATAGGACGTTGAAAAAAGAGATAGAGGAAGATTAAACAAGTGAAAGAATATACCATGTTCATGGATTGGTAGGATCAACATCATTAAAATGTCCATACTACCCAAAGCAATCTGTAGATTCAATACAATACCTATTAAAGTACCAATGGCATATCCCACAGATCTGACAACTTTTTAAAGTTCTAAGTGAGTAATTTTCAATGGATAGAGCAAGGAAAAGCTTTGACTGTGTTAAATGATCCAAGATACAGTGGGGCCTTGACTTACGAGTTCAATTCGTTCCGAGACGGAGCTTGTTAAGGAACTCATTAAGGAGCTCGTTAACTCAAATTACTCTATCAACTCAATGCAAAAAATTGGGGGAGAGACAGCTGGTATCTCAAAAAACTCGTTAGTCGGGACACTCGTAAGTCAAGGCCCCACTGTAATTGCTGGTAAGAAAACAGTTCCTGTATCATTGTAGTCAATTGTCTCTTGAGTGGAGATACATCATGCAAAGAGGACACATGGTATAAAACCTTCAAGATCTGTAGTAGGCAGTTTGAAAGAGGTGAACAGAGCAAGGACTGTGGGCCAGGTACTGATCACCAGGGTGAAAAGATCCAGGTGCCTAGCAAGAGGCAAAACTGAGAAAACAAGGACTTTGCCCCCAGGGTAACCTTCCCTCTCCTATTATATTGCTGATCATATGGTTTAGACCCCCTGACCTTTCATATCGCTGGTCATGCGGTTCAGACCCTCCCCTGACCTTGCCTCCCCTGGCAGGTCACTAGTCTTGCGGTAGATCCCCTTAGAGGAGGAACAAGGAGAAGTGAAAAAAGCCTCATAGGACTCCCATACAAGCCCTTGCACAGCCACTCCTGTAAGTATTAAGCCCTAGCGGTAACATCTAGGTCTCAGTTGTGTTTCAGCTCCAGGCCCAGAAAAGCAGCAAAACCAGACCAGTGATGCTATGGTTGACATCATGATCACCTGCCCTTGGATTGACCAATCAGTAGAAACCACAACCCTGAAAGAACACACCTGGAAAGCTGATGGGTATTTGACCCAGATCCTCCCCTGGGACCTCCCCTAAGATTCCCATCGTTAGAGAGTGGGTAAAAAATCCTCAGAATGGAGAACCCAGAGGAGTATGTCTGGGCTCTTCCTCCTATCCTTCCCCCAGGTTTATTCTCTCTTTCTTTTTCCTAAGCTCCTAGGACCCTTTTTTGCCTCTGTAACTTCTTTCCTGAGCCAGCTGGTTCACTTCTTTCTACCTCTATGACTTTCTAAATAAACGTTTTCCTTCGATTTGAATTCCTTGGCTCTGAATTCTTTCTTTGCCAAACTCAAACACCGAGGTTGTTGAACTGCAGTGCAGTCTATCTCTGCCAGTAACACCTGGTGCCCTTTCACTGCTAAGAGAACAAATGATGTTGAGATTGCCTAAGGGGCAGTCCTATTCTAGTGACATCCCCAAATGATTTATGATTCTGCTAGAAGAATAATGAAAATTCAATTTGGTCGAGGAGTTTTTGATTTGGAGGCTTCAGGAGATGAGTTAGTGAGGTTGGTTTGAGGAGAGGAGCCGTCACTCCTTTTTCTGGCATTCTTACTGAGTGCTCAGCACAGCACGGTATGAGGAGCACTCCATGCTTCCTGCATGCTTCTCAGCTGAGAAGATAACATCAACATATGAAACGAGCAAACAGAAAAAGCTTGAAGGCTGAGAATCACAACATGGTGGAAAGAACATACACTTTGAAGTCAGACCTAGCTGCAAATTCTGTTTCTTTCTCCTACCAGCTGCATGATTTTAGGCAAATTGTTAACCCCATTGTATCTTTTTTTAGTTTTAATTGAGAAAAAAATGGAGATATGAATACTTCCCACCCTCCTACCCCCTACCCCAGTTTGCTAAGATTCAATAGAAAAACCTGAATGGAAATTTTAAAAAAAGAAGAAAAACTTGAACAATAATAGGTACTTAATGCATGTTTTAAATTTCAAGAGAGTGATTTTGAATTACAGAGAAAGGAAAAGCTTCCTCACAGTTGGAGGAGGTAGGATAACTTGATCAGAAAACAGCACACCGTTTGTCCTGATTGTCTCCAAGTTGGAGATGAATGGCGAAAATCTTGGAAGTGTTAGCGTTTTTGTTATTGAATAATCAGAGACTAGAAAAGCAGGGGGGAAAAGTGCAATTTTAAAGTACAGGCAAGTGTAAAAAGAATTAGAAAGGGAAAATGAGTGTGGGTTTTTAGTAAACTGGAACCTATTAGTCCCAGGAGGCTGATTAGAATGTGGATAAGCATGTGGGAGAAGGGGTGTGACAGGAAACTGGAAATATCTATTACCTTTCTCTTCTGCACTGAAATTCTCTTCCCCAGCCAGGATCCGGGCTAGTCGAGCCAGCCAAACCAGATGCTCTTTCTGTTTTCTTTTCCTGGTTCAATTTCTGTAGGACTCCCAGCCAGAGTAACACAAAAGGTCCCTGCTTTTAGCAGCAGCTTCTACTGCCAACTCTGTCTCCACATCTTCAAAATCAAGGTAGACTTTTATTTACACTGCCAAATGCACTAGACAAAAGGCAAAATGACTCCGCTTCCTTAGAAGCAACAATATGTATGGAGCTCCTATTTTATGCAAAGAAGTTTATGGTATGCTTTGTAAAATGAACTGTAATTTGGTGCTTACTCTCAAGGCATTAGAGGGCTCAGATACTAATCAAAAGACTAAAGATATGTGAAATGAGATTGCCCTGATATTTATTTATTTATTTATTTTAAATCTTGCAGTATTTTTTAAAATATATTTTATTGATTTTTTTTATTGAGGGAAGGGAGAGGGATAGAGAGTTAGAAACATCAATGAGAGAGAAACATCGATCAGCTGCCTCCTGCACATCCCCCACTAGGGATGTGCCCGCAACCAAAGTACATGCCCCTGACTGGAATTGAACTTGGACCCTTCAGTCCGCAGGCCGACGCTCTATCCACTGAGTCAAACCAATTAGGGCTGCCCTGATATTTAAATGGTAAAATCCACCTTTATTGGATTGGTGAAGATGGGCAGCTACTCTGTGAAATGAAGACAGTACTATGTAGAGTTGCTATTAGGATTAAGTGAGCAAATAAACATGAAAGCACTTAGAATGCACAGGTGAAAAAGGGATTCGATGGAAAGTAACCTCACAGGGTGATCTGATCGTACATTTCTAACTGGTGAGGTCATGGTAGGTAGTCACACCCCAGGCATATGACTTTATAAAAAGCTTATCTTTGCCTTAGGTAAGCCATGTCCGTTGTTTCTGTGCAACTAGGTTAGCACGCCTTTGAAATGCCTCTTTTCAGACCTTTCTTCAAGCCTGACCACCCCAAGAGAGCACATAATCTCAACTCTTCTGTAATCCTATTCCCACCGTGCTTTCTCCACCTTCATGTACTCTTCCTTATCTTCCCTCCTTAGTTTCAAATGCATAGAATAAACTGCAAAACTCCTATTCTACAAAACATTTGAGATCTTGCTTCCAGCAATTGTCATCAGTTTTGGCTCAAATAAACTCATAAAAATTCTTTACAGGTTTGGACGTTCTTATGCCAACAAATGATACCCAGCACACAGTGTGTATTCAATAAATGTGAGCTGTACTGAAGTCAGGGAGGGAAGAATTTTCCTTCTACCTTTCTGAGTTCTTTGGGCTGGTTTAAGAATTAAACTGAGTCCTGGCCAGGTAGCTCAGGTGGTTGGAGTGTCATCCTGATATGCCAAGGTTGTGGGTTTGATTCCCTGTCAGGGCACATAAAAGAATCCATCAACGAAGGCATAAATAAGTGGAACAATAAATTGCTATTTCTCTCTCTCCCCCTCAAACCAATAAATAAAAATTTGAAAAAAAAACACAATAAAATTGTTATGAGACATTAACAGGGGAAAATCAAGTTTGTATAGATGGAGGTCTCATAGATATGGGACATAAAACATTATGAAAACAGGCAACTTTTATAGTTTTTAGACAAAAAGATAAATTTATAAAGAACTGACAGGACAAAGAAACTTAGGCTTGGGTACTACTAGTGAGGAAACTAAGCAGAGTTTACACTGCTCTTGACCCTGAATTTCCCGTGTCTGTCCACAAGAGTCCTTTACTTCCTGCTCAGAGAGACAGAGAGGAGGGTGAGATTGTCCTTCTTCCATCAACTGTTTCCCAAGTAACTTTAATTCAAAATAATCAATTACCAAAGTGGCATATGTTGGGGTGGCCAATTTTTGCTCCTTTGCATTCAGGCAGTGTGTCCTAATTCGCCTAATGACAATATTTGTTAAATTTAAATATTCCCAAATCCCTTCCCAAAGATTTAATTTCAATTGTCCTGAAGAAGTCGAAAGAAATAGATTCTGTATGCTAAACAAATGTCTCAGAGTTCTTTAGATTTATCAGGTTTAGAAAATACCACCTTAGTCAAAAGGTACAAACTTCCAGTTATAAATAAGTCCTGGGGATGGAATGTACAGCATGTGACTATAGTTAATAATATTGCATTGTATATTTGAATGTTGGGAAGAGAGTAGCTCTTAAAAGTTCTCACAACAAGAAAAAAATGTCTTTAACTATATGTGGTGATGGATGTTAACTAGACTTTTTGTGGTGATCATTTTGCAATATATACACATATTGAATCATGCTGTACACTTGAAACTAATATAATGTTATATGTTAATCAGACCTCAATTAAAAAAAAAGAAAATATCATCTAAAATCAAAGGTTTTCAAAGTTTGGGTACTTTAGAGTCACCTGGGTACCCCAGCCTACAGTCCTGAGTAGGAGTGAAGAAGCTGCATGTTTACAAGAGTCCAGGTCATTTTGATGCCAGTAGTGATGTAAAGGGGCTTTATCCCACTGAACACAAATGTCCCCTTAAACAGATTCACTGACTTCTTGTAAACTATTCCCAAACTTTGGTTCTCCATCCCTATATCAAAATCATGAAGGAAGGAGGAGGGGAAAGGGAGGCAGGTGGGAATCTTAAAATTCAGATTCCCAGCCTTCTTTGCTGAGATTTGTAATCAGTAGATTTGGAGTGGGACCTGAGTGTCAGTATAGCTCTTAGGGGCTATTTACTTATATTAAAAAGCAAAAAGGCATTAGTACTTTGTATTCAGCTTATAAACTGCCATAGCACTTACCTGTTATGTTGTGAAAGAAGTTTTCAGATACGGAGCAATCCTTGCAGTGGCGGACCAAGGGGGAGGGCATGAGAATGGTCAGCTATGGGCATAGGCAATACAGTATGCATCGATTCAAAAACAGTAATCAAATTAAGCAAAATTCAGTGTGCTGGCAATTCTAAACAATATTAGTGATAAAATACACCTCCTCTGAAAAATTAGTTCCGAACAAATGCTATAGTTACTGTGGAGTGGAGGGGAGGAAATATTTTTCTGTCTTCCCTTCTAGTGTAGGTGCAATAAAAATTACATAAGAGAGATTAATAGGAAAGAAAGCTACACAAAGTGAATTTTGTATGTACAGGAGCCCCACAAATGCACGAGAGGCTCTTGTTCAGTAAGGCAATTGAGGCTTTTATGCCATCTTGAGCTGAGGAGAAGGGAGTAGGGTTTTGGGACTTCAAAGGGGATGGATACAATTGAAGATGGGAAGAGCAAATGTCTGGTAAAACTATCTCTGGTCATAGCTCTCTTCCTGGCACAGGCCCTCTATCTATGTAAATTATTTTAGGCAGCAGGAGAAGGTTAAAAGATCTTGAGTCTGTTGGGCTGTGATTATCTTCAGCTCAAAGTATTCTACAGGCCAAGGTGGAACATTCTGGGGGGGCTTGCCCTGATCCCCATCAGGAGTAAACTTTAAGTGAGCACATTTAAATGACTGATTCTTTATTACACATTGTATTATAATGGAAGTTAATTTGGAGAACTTCCAGTATACAATGGACTCATCTATTTGCATTTGTTCACAAAATAAGTTCGTGGAGGTTTGGTGCCTTTGTAGCTAGTTTAGAAGGCCTTTTTCAAAATTCCAAGTATTACACATCCTATATAATAAAAGGCTAATATGCAAATAGACCGAACAGTGGAACAACTGGAACAACAGAACAACTGGTCGCTATGACATTGACATGCGCTGACCACCAGGGGGAATGTGGGGAACATGGCAGGCATTGGCCACGGTGGGATGGTGGAGTAGGTGAGCGGGGGAGCCAGACCAAGGTGGGCACCAGTTGCTGTCATTGGGGAGAGCCTGTGGTGGTTACTGAAAATTCTTTGCTCCCGCACCCCGTGGTCCCACCCAGCGCTCATACCTGCTGCCAGCGCTGGCCCCGCTTGCACTGGCAGCCGGCATCAGAGCTGCTGCTCGCACCCACTGCTGGTGCCTGGCCCTGGTTTCAATCACTCGGCGCCATCAACGGATGCGAGTGGTGGCTGCAGACCCTGACTGCCCCTGAAAGTTTCTCTATCTCCCCCTGCTCTTGAGGGGCAATTGGGGCAGCAGCTGCCGCTCACATCCGCTCCTGGCACTGGGCCCAGTCGCTCCTTGCTGTGAGCGGGTATGAGTGGGGCCAGCGCCGTCAGTGTGTGGGACCAGTGGCAGTGGGAGTGGGGCTGCCAGCAGACAGGGGACCAGGGCCGCGGCACGAGAGGCTGGCCCAAGCCTGCCCTTGTGCCAAACACAGTCTTGTGGCCCACAGTTCTTTTCAAGGTGCACGAATTTGTGCGCTGGGCCCCTAGTTCCTTCATAAAACAGTGGGCTTGAAGTAAACAATGATAGCACAGGCATTATGAAGACAAGAAACAACTTGAATTACTTCACATCTGTTATTCTCTGTGACCCCTTGGAATCTCACCCAGTCCCACCCCACCGGCCACCTTCTAATTAATTTCTTTTCAATGTGCACGAATCCATGCACTGGGCCTCTAGTATTTAAATAGAAGGCAAAAATGTTCCTAATTATAAAATAAGCATATATTTTTGGCATTGAGTGGTACAATTTAGGAAGCAGTGTAAGATACCGTCACCAAGTTTAATTTAAATGGTAAAATGTTTTGCATGTTTTAATGGCAGCCCTAAGTTACCTTTGGAAATAATTTCTTCCATGAGTTATTTGTGAATCCCTGGATGTCATAGTGAGCAGGGATATTGTCTGAGATGGGTCCAGTTCTTACTCCTAGGTGCCCTTGACCTCGTGGACACACACTCAAGTAGCCACTGGTAATGAGCACCTGCACTATTTAAATCTTTCTTCTCTCCTTGTCCCTCTCCCCATCCTCCTCCTCCTCTTTACCCATCTGCTCCTTTTGTCCTCCTCTTCCCATTTTTACTCCATACCAGAGGCTTATAGTTAAATTCTCTTGTTAAATTCTCATAAATTAACTTGCTTATGATGCAGCTACAGGGTATATGACAAGTCATGGTACTTTGGCTTCTATTTTCATTTCACTTGCATTAACATAATTCAAGACCCAGAGAATGTAGGATCAAGATAAATACATCTAATGGGTTGGAGGCAGGTTACTATATGCATGTTTTTGCAAAGTAATCTGACCTTAAAATATATTTGCTTTAGGACCTTGCAAAAAACAGGGGTGAAGGACTTCTCTTAAAGAGCATACTTTTGATTCTTTAGGGTTAGCAAGGAGTGGAACTCTCAGGGCAGGAAAAGCCAATAATCAGTCAAAGAGTTTTTCTACTGTCCTCTTTGTTTTCTACCCCAAACCATGCTAAGCAATATCTAGACATTACTCTGATTGGTTTTCAGGCATTTACAAATGAGACATTTCTTCATAAAATCTTGGAACAGTTCTGAATTCTTATTTACGTAGGCAAACGTGAATACAAAGGAGTTTGCCTGCAAGCAGAAACATCTGGGCTCTGTGACACTCAGTGCATTTCTACTGCAAAGGGTGGCAGTGGTCAGCCCCTTACTACCCACCTCCTCTTGAACAGAAAATGTTGGTGAGAAGACATTCAGCCATCACTCTGTCCCCATTACAGGCAAGTTCAGCAGGCAGCTTTTCTCTAATAACTACCCTAACTGGCAAAGGTGCCCGCATGTTAGACTGAGAGAAAATTCTTACCAGCATTTTGCAAACATAACATAGTCTTCCATTGTCGCAATATTTGTCTTCTGGGAAAAGACTTGCAAAGCCTTGTGGTAAGTTGCTTAAGAGTAGGCATGATCTGTTAATCACTTTTTTTTTTTTTAAAGAGAAATGGGAAGAAATAACCGTCTGGGAATATCAGGTTCCGTAGGCTCAAATAGGGGCACTGGATCAAAAGTCTTCCAGAACAGCAGTGTTTTATTCTAAAACTAGTGGCCCAGTGCATGAAATTCATGCACGGGGGTGGGGGGTGTCCCTCAGCCCGGCCTGCACCCTCTCCAATCTGGGACATCCCTCTCGCAATCCGGGATTGCTGGCTCCTAACCACTCACCTGCCTGCCTGCCTGATCACCCCTAACCACTCTGCCTGCAGGCCTGGTTGTCCCCAACTGTCCCCCTCCCAGCCGGCCTTCTCGCCCCTAACTGTCCCCCCTTGCTGGCCTGCTAGCTCCCAACTACCCACCTGCTAGCCTGATCACCCCTAACCACCTCTGCCTAGGCCCCACCACCATGGCTTTGTCTAGATGTCCGGAAGGTCTCTTGGTTTAATTTGCATATTACCATTTTTATTAGTATAGATTTAAAATTTGGCTCCCCAGAACAGGGATCTTGACCAGAGTCTATGGCACTTAAGGGAGTTCTTGGCTGGGCTATAGGATGCTGGAGACCCCTCTAAGAAAAGGTTGAACATTCTTTTTCTGTATGTACATCTCACCAGTTTTCAAAGCTTCTCTGTAAAATGATCTTCTTTTGCAGCATTCCAGAAGCTACCGTTTGCTTCTCAAATTATATTAAAATTAATTCCTAATTGATATGTGAGACATATGCCATTGCCTGATTCCATTTTTAAAATGTTAAATAAAACAAACAAACGCTCAGGAGACAAGGGAAATAATGGAACTGACCGAGTCTTGCCTGTTTTTTCTTGTTTTTAATATAGTGGAACTATATCGATTTCAAGAGCTTCGCACTGAAGGTCACTGACATGCCCCTAATTGAAAGAGAAAATATCTACTTCGTTTGAGTAAATGGGTGGTAGTGGGCTGCCTAATGTTCTTGGTTTGTTAAATACAATAAAACATTTTTATGATATTTGGTGATATAAATGAAAATACGTTAAAATTTGAGTTTTTAAGTGTGAAGATGCTCTATTTCTGAGTAGAGAAATCGAAGTCACTTTTTACTTCCTTTTGTTGAGCTTTTTTCTATTGCTTAGATAAATACAAAAGAGGCCACTTTATTCATGAAAGAGAAACACTGTTTTAGACACTGTTAATAAATTATAACACCATTTATAGCCATAATTAGACTACAAATAGCTATGAGAAATTTTCAGAAAGATCAGATAATGGTGGACCTTTAAATAATAATTTTATAAAAGTTGGAAAAATTGGCACTGAACATATCAAAAATGATAAAATATCAGTTTAATGGAAGTTTTCTAGCTAATCTTTTTTATAAATTTATATATATACCTTGAATAATTTTATGCAGAATTTAATTTGGTGTCATCTCATTTTTTTAATTGATTTCAGAGAGGAAAGGAGAGAGAGAGAGAGAGAGAGAGAGAGAGAGA
>NW_005358043.1:2516700-2528267 GCF_000412655.1 Myotis brandtii | reverse complement strand
TTGTGCACCGGGCCTCTAGTAATAATAATAATGAAATGCAGGTTTTCCCCACTAATCTGGAACCTTTCCTGTGAAACCTTTCTGAAGCCAAACTAGCATACATGCACTATGCCACAGTGCCTTTGGGAGCAGAGGGAGCCTGGGTTCTTTTAGCTGCACAAGGGGTGACGGGAGCTGTCTTAGAATAGTAAATTCTTGTGGTATGAGAAGAGTCAGCCAATGAGAACATGACAGACGATAAATCTTAGAGTCAGGAAAAATGTTATAGAATTCTAGAAGTGCAGCATTCCTTGTCCCATCCTGTCCAGAATTGATGCCGACTGAACCACTCTTCAATCCCTCATTTTTCAAAGGTCCTATAGTGATATCTTCCCTAAGAATGCATCTTGATTTTGTAATGGAACTTGGCTCTTGGGCCATTTTCATTTTCACTTTAAAGTTTAAAACACACGCGCGCACACACACACACACACACACACACACACACACACAATGCATACCTAATCTAATCTGTCAAATCTTGCCAAGACTCTCTCTCTCTCAATATTTTGTTACAAAATGGTTGCAGTGAAATATGAACTGTCTATATCCCTGGCATATATGTGTCCTATTGCTCTCACATGCCTGTGTGACTTAAAGTACCATACTCTATACTGTCACTTATTCTTCCACCTCTAAACTCACTTGTTTTGAAGTTGCTTTTTGTTTTCAGTGAATACTTTCTTTAGAGTCTTATTATTAAAAGCTGTACCATGAAAAAAATTTTTTAATTGAATTTTTTTGGCTGACATTGGTTAATAAAGTTATATAGGTTTCAGGTATACAATTCTATAATGAATCAACTGTGTATTATATTGTGTGTTAATCACCCAAAGTCAGGTCTCCTTCCATCAGCATTTATCCTCCCTTTACCTTCTTCTACCTCCCTCCCACCCCCTTTTCTCTGGTAATCACCATACTGTTGTCTGTGTCTATGAGTTTTTTATTTGTTTGTTTTTTTAGTTAATCCCTCTGCCTTTTTCACCCAGGCCCAACCCCCCTTCCCCTCTGACAGCAGTCTGTTCTCTGTATCTATGACTCTGTTTCTATTTTATTTGTTAGTTTGTTTTGTTCATTAGATTCCACATATGAGTGAAATCATATGGCACCTGTTTTTGTCTGATTGGCTTATTTCACTTAGCATAATGCTCTCCAGGTCCATCCATGCTGTCGCAAAAGGTAAGATTTCCATCTTTTTATGACCAAGTAGTAGCCCATTGTGTAAAATGTACCACAGCTTTTTTATCTACTCATCTGCTCATGGATACTTGTGCTGCTTCCAAATCTTGGCTATTATAAATAACACTGCAATGAACATAGGGGTGCATATATTCTTTCGAATTAGTGTTTCGGGTTTCTCTGGATATATTTCAGAAGTGGAATTGCTGGGTCATAAGGCAGTTTTATTTTTAATTTTTTGAGGTAACTGCATACTGCTTTCCACAGTGGCTGCACCAATCTGCATTCCCACCAGCAGTGCACGAGGTTTCCCTTTTCTCCACATCCTTGTCAACACTTGATTCATTGATGATAAAAAAAAAATTCTTGAAAAAAGAAGCAACAACGCTATACTGTGGCTTGGAGCCAAGTTTCTTTGGTGTTTCAATATCACTGGTTTCTGAAAGTCTCACTCTCTTACATACCTTCATTACCCACAGACACATTCACATTTGTTTAGGGGCCTGGTTCCTGGGCCAATTATTTGATTTCTTTAAAGAACTATATATGCCTTGTAGCTATATGACTTCCTCACAGGAAAGAACTAAATGAACCAGGATGTGAGGATTCCTAATCAATCTTTAAGTCACTTTCCTGTGATGTTAGTAAAATCAATGGTCTTATTTGCATAATTTCTATCAGAAATCTGGAGTCAACCATATCAATCTTATTAAAGAGTTGTCAAGAAAATTGGTATACATCAGTTTGAGGGGGACAGAATAATTAAATATCTTGCATTCGGCTTTTGTACTTTTAGCCAAACATAACCACATTTACATTCAGAATGTTTTATTGTCAAAAAAAAGCCTGACATTTACTTTCTACGTGATCTCTTTATGTTGCAATCTTTCTCTCTCTTTTTTTGCTGTAGTTTTTTTTTAATTGTCTAAAGTTTTACATATGTCTCCTTTCCCCCCCGATTGACACTCCCTCCCCACCCCCCAACCATTTCCACCCCAGGTAAGCCCCACTGCCCCAGTGGAAATTTTCTCTCTCTTAAAAGATAAATAACTTCAGAGCTTTTTCTTGCATTGCAATTTGCTAATTATGGAGAAATTTCAAGAATGTCTAAGAAACCAGGCATGGTCACCTATCCTTGAATTCTTTTTATTTCCAGCATGACATTTTATTATTTTTTTATGCTCCTTAAAATAGCTATGATGCCTAAGTCTAAAGATCTTGGCTTCTTTTATGCCCAATTGTATGATTTCTAACTGATGCTCCCTTGTTCAATCATTTGCAGGTATTTGCCTCTATTCTTACTGGACACATCAAGTACTTTTGATATTTCTTTGGTTATTTAAGTAATTATTATTGACCTCTAAATTAATTGTTTGTAATTTAATTTTTAATTACTCTTTATCTTTTAAGTAAGAAAGTAAAGCTACTTTCCCAAAAAGACATTATTTTTAGGAAATTAGAGGTGTTTTCTGTGAATGTTTTATATACATACATATATAAATGTTTTATATATACAAATATAAATGTTTTATATATATACATATATAAATGTTTTATATATATACATATATAAATGTCTTATGTGTGTGTGTGTGTGTGTGTGTGTGTGTGTGTGTGTGTGTAAATGTTTAGCTGGCTCACTCAGTCATTTGCAGGGACAATATACAACTGGAGTCTATGCATATCAACCAAGAAGAGCAGGGCATTGGTCTAAGAACTGGAGAAAATTGCTGGATTAGGAAGACAGGGCTCCTGGGAGAGGGGCTAGAATAGGTGGAGTAGCTATACCAAAAGACCCAGATGGCTGTTCATCCATTCTATTGTTTGAAGAACTGTGCCAAGATTCTAGATTCCATCTTGATCTATGCCAGTTGACAGATGTAGCCATTTACAATGCATTCTAATAAAGCAGCATGGCAGTGAAGACAGACGTGGACTTCAGAGTGAGAAAGGCCAAGTTCAGCGTAATAGTTGTGTGACTCTGGGGTAATTTCTTATCCTCTAGGAATGCCAGTTTCCTTCTCTATAAGGAGCATAGCAATGTCCTCCATGCAGGATTGTTGGATGGGTACAGATAACATGGGTAAAATGAGTACCTTGCCACAGGAAGTGAAAGTGGTTGCCATCATTCCCTTCATTTTCATGACCCCATTCTCTTGTGTGGCTGTCTTAGTTCAGGTCCCCATTCTTTCTATATTATTAACTAACTTGCCCTGTTTCCAGCATCAACCATCTCCAGACTATCCTATGTATAGCCAAGAGAATAATTTTTTATTTTTGATATTATTTCCTTTTAAAAATTGTATTACCCCTAAGTGACTATTCATTGTAAAAAGATTAAAAAATACAGATATATAAAAGTAAGACATAAAAAATGCCTGTAATCCACCAGCCAGATGACACAACTGCTAAAAATTTGTACACATTCTTTTAGACTATTTTAAACTTTCAAATAACAGAATGCTATGCAGTGTTGAACTCTAGTAGATTTTGAATCCTTGATGAGATAAAATTGAAAATAAACTGAACTAAGATTTATAGTCTGACCTGCATTGGGTGATTGATGGCACATCCTCTGTGGCACAGAGTCTGTGCTGATGTTCAAGTAAGGTGATTGGTTGGTGATCAATTATTGGTTGATTTAAAAAATTATCTTTATTGTTGAAAGTATTACAATATCCTCCTCCCCAATTGTTTAAATATTTATTGTTGAGAGTATTACAGATGTCCCCCGTTGACCCCCTCCATCCGGTTCTCGCCCCCCACCCCAGGCCTCCACTACACTATTGTCTGTGTCCATGTGTCATGCACATATGCATAGAAATTCTTTGGTTAATCTTTTCCCATACTCCTCCTCCTCCCTCCCCTCTGAGATTCGTCAGTCTGTCCCATGCTTCTTTGTCTCTGGATCTATTTTGTTTTCATTTTATTTTGTTCATTAGATTCCACATATAAGTGAGATTATTGGTTGGTTTTATTTTATAGAAACATATGGCAAATCAGATATCTTTGTTGCGGTTATGGTTTCTCATGAAATAAATAGATGTCCTGCTGTCAGTCATCCTAAAGGTGGTCAATCCTGGAGCATGAAACTTGGAAGGCAAGCTGAGGTGAGGGAAGAGGTTTTTCGTCTTTTAACACCAAAGTACCTGTAGTCTGAACTCTGAGGAACAGGATTCCAGGGCCTTTCCAGCAAATTAACAGCTCTGGTTACATGGAGAATGCTGGGAGCAAACCAGCCTCTGTAGGGACCAAGGGCATACATACCCTGAGCAAGAGCAGTAGAAATTCTGAGTCATTCTGCATGTGACGTTTCCCTCTCAGTATTCCCAAAACGAATGGAAATTATACTCATGGAAATTACAGCCTTCATGAGGAATGGTGGGAAAACAAGGGCAAGAGTCTATTTGATACTTGAGACAAAATTAAATGACCAGTGAATACAACTAGAAAGGCTTGACAGAGCCAAAATAACCAGTAAGTAAATGCAGTTAAAATATATCTGGCATCTGGTCAGTAACTTGAATTTAATAGCAGCAGAAAGTGAGTAAATTGTAGCAGACAATGGCACCTTTGCAGAAGTATGGACTTAATTTACTTGCACTGTGTGTTTTATAACCCTGTATGTGGCAATAACTTAACTGAATGACCTTTAAAAGGTAAAATCTTCTCTAGATGTTTGATTTTTAGTGAGATATTAATCCTTGGGGAACAAACCTTCATAAACAATAGGTGGCCATGTTTATCTGTCTGATTGCATTGCTCTGAGGCCCTTCGTTGTGACTGCTGCTCACAGGTTTTGCAGAGTGGGGGAGATTCTGTGATTAGTAGCTCCCCACACAATATCTCCATGATGCCTTCAGTGGTGATGTTGCTTTGGTGCTTATTGTATGATCTATTATCTTCTGATGGAACCTGCACTTCTTCAGCTTATATCTATCTTGTTAATGCTTCCTTGTTCTACTAGTGGAAAGTAGATCTGAGATTTCCTGAGTCTCAAAAGGCATTTTTATGGACCAGTTATTTTAGCCTAATATCTTTGTAGACAGCAATTAATATGTTATATTTAAATAGTTAAGTTTTCCCTCTGCATGTGCAAGCCTCTGAAATGTCACTGATGACATGTATCACATAGATCGTGGGGAAGAGGTGTTTCAACTTAATGTAAAAACAAATTTAACCGTCTGATTCCTAAAGTTAGTTTTATGTTATTATTGTTTAACAGATTCGAATGGGAATTTGCTCTGTAAGTTAGTTTTTGTTTCTTAAGAATGCCTTTCTCACAGAGTTAAGCTAAGTACTTCTTCAGTCTTTTTCTAAATGTTTTGTGTTCATGGATATGAAATAAAAATATTTTTAGCTTTTTTTTTAATCCTCACCTGAGGATATGCTTTCATTGATTTCTAGAGAGTGGGAGAGAGAGAGAGAGAAACCTCTTTGTGAAGGAGAAACATCGATCAGTTGCCTCCATACATGCCCCTACAGGAGAACTGAATCTGAAACCTAGGTATGTGCCCTGACCAGGAATCAAGCCCACCACCTTTTGGTATATGGGATGACCTGGCCAGGGTGAAAAAATATTTAGTGTTTATAGTACCAAAATCCTGTCTGAGCTCTTTATAATGGAACAAAATATACCAAGGTAACTTCTGTTTTATAAATTGTTACATAGGCCCAAGATGGCAGGTTGTTTATACCACTAGATCTCCAATGTTAGCTTGCATCTCGTTGCCTTGAAGATACTAGGTTCCACTCTGAGTTTCTGATTCAGTAGGTCTGGGGAGGGGGCAAGAATCCACTTTCCTAACAAGTTTTTTTAGGTGATGCTGATGCTTCTTGTCTGGGGACCCCACTCGAAGAACCACTGGTTTAATCATTCAGACAAATGCTCTGCACAGGTTTGCCTGGATACTGGAATGTTTCTGTGGCCAATAGCCCCAAATGAGGTTATATTATTTAATATAATATTTTATATTAAAATATCTCTCGTGGATATTTTAATTCTAAGTCCTTTGGTCTTATATCTCCATTTAATTTCATGACCTTTAGAAGTCTGGCCCAGGTGATGGGGAGATGGCTGATGCCATTAGCCTGAAATCAGCTATTGGAGAGGAGGCAGGGGTAGAGCAGTTTGTTAGTTTAGGTTTGGGCAAGTTTATTTAGCAGTCCAGGTGGAGGTGTGCTAAAGACAAGTAGAAATTGTGGAGCAAGAACAGGGCTGCAGAGAGAAGGAAAACTAATAACTTACTGATGACCTAGTGATAGATGCCTTCATTGCCTCATTTTATTTAATTCACACAAGTCTCCTCAGGGAAGGCAATAATATTTTTATTTTTATAGACAAGTGCCAGAGACCAATTCCAGCATGACAGCAGGGCTGCATCTGGGAATGGCTGAAGGCATTTCCCCAAACCTGAACAGGATACATTAAAATTGATTTCTTGGCTGCCAGACAGCTAAAGGGAATCTTAATCTACATGTTATTGTCTCCTACTGGCCAAACACCTGAACAATTGTAGGCTAATTCCCCCATTCTGACAATGCTTGTGTATACCCTTTGAAGTGTATATCTCTGCCTCGCCTCAGGACAAATTGTGTTAATAAAAAGCATGGGGTCCTGGGACGAGGAGACCTGAGACCTAAGACCTTAGTTTCCTTTAAACTAGGCTCCTCTGACCCCCAAATGCCTTTCAAAATTATGCTTCGTCTCTGGACTCTATATTAATCTACGCACAGCCTTCTCCAGATTTCTGAACCCTTCTTGAAGCTGGGACAAGAACCCCGGCAGACAAGGAAGGAAACTGAGATTCAGAAAGGTTAAGTAACTTGTAATCATCTAGGGCCCAAATTTGAACACAGTTGGTCTGTTTCATAACCCTGTTATATGGGTGGATGAGAGAGTTTGGGAAGGGAAAGACGGCACAGTGTCATACACGGCAAAGGGTTCAGGTAAGATGAAAGCTGAGAAATGGCAAATTAGATTTGCTATCTGAAAAGAAAACCTTTAGTATTTTGGTTGGGGGTGTACGTCCCCCAACTGTAGAGTGCAAGATGGGAGAGGCAATGAGTGAAGGCTCACTTTTTTGAAAAGATTGCTTTCAAAGGAAAAAAAAGACAAGGGAATAATATCATGAGAGTTAAGGCCTTGCCTGTATAGGCACTTGTTAAGGACTCAATGTTTGTGTCCACCCAAATTTATATGTTGGAGCCCTCACCCCACTGTGATGGTATTTGGAGGCGAGGTCTTCAGGAGATAATTAGCTTTTGATCAGGTTATGGAGATGGGACCCTCATGATGGGACTGGTGTCCTTATAAGAAGAGGAAGAGAAAGATCTCTCTCTCTCTCTCTCTCTCTCTCTCTCTCTCTCTCTCTCCATGTGCATGCACCCAGAAAAGGCCATGTGAGCCCCCCCATGAGACGGTGGCCGTCCACAAGCCAGGAAGAAGACCCTCATCATGCTGTCACGTCGATCCCAGACTTCCAGTCTCCAGAACTGTGAGAAAATAAGTGTCTTTTGTTTAAGACACTCAGCTTATAGTCTTTTGTTTATAGCAGTCCAAGCTGACTGAGACAGCACCCATGCAAATTGGTGGGTTATTTTTTCAGACATGGTCCATTGAAAGGTTGCTCCAAGGTTTTTGAATACACTGAATTGGTGTCTCTTTATGTGTTTTCCCCATCCCTACTTTTGTTGGAACACTTACAAACAAGCAGGGTATTCCTGTCTTGGCAGGATTCTCCTGCCAAATATGCTTAATTATGTAACTGGGTGAGGTGTGCACTGCCTCTTACATAAGAACCGGTTTTCCTGTCATTTATCAGGCTGGATTGGGCTGCTTCTCTTTTGCTTGTGTGTATGTGATACATGGGGTGGTGAAGGTGGTGTTAAAAGCATTGCTTGCATGACTTTCAGTCTTAGTTTGAGCTTCAGAACTGATGAGCTAAAGTTCTTAACAGTTAACACCAAGGAAATCAACTCTATTATATTTAAGTCTTTGAAATGCTTAGAGAACTACCCCCAAATAATTGATTTATTGATTCATATGAGTCAGTTCATTCATATAAAAGATAGTATAAAGTGTTATTTCACTTCTGCTATGAACTCACTATTTTATTTTTGATTTGAAGTTTCAGTGGAGATAATTCTAGATTTTTTTCTAAAGCATGACTAAAAAGATTCTTAGTTGATTTATTGCTAAACTCCCAAATATTTAGCAGGTAGCACCAAGAGAATAAATAGCATATTAAACATGAAGCTAATATGACTCAAATTCTTTTTGGAACCAGACAGAATATAAAACAACTAACACATTACAAAGATGTAATGTGTTACATAGTATATAAGAGAAAATTATATTGCTGACGTCACATGATTTCTATAAATTGAAATAGGTTTTGAAAATGATTTATGGGTGTTTCTTTTGTCTCAAGCATATTTTAGCTAAGTCTACAAAACTGCTAGGAATCTCCCTGAGGGTAAGTATAAAGACTGTGAAGCCATACTCTTCTTGTTATATAGTAATAAGAGAACTCAAATTTTCCCCTAAGTCAACCCATGTAGGGTGAAATTTAACAGCTATCCATTACAAGATTAGAGAACCATTGGCAGCTTCTAATATATAGTTTTTTATTTGTTTATTTTAAATATATTTTTATTGATTTCAGAGAGGAAGGGAGAGGGAGAGATAGAAACATCAATGATGAATATCATTGATTGGCTACCTCCTGCACGCCCCCTACTGGGGATAGAGTCTACAACCCTGGCATGTGCCTTGACTGGGACCCTTCAGTCCCCAGGCTGATGCTCTACCCACTGAGCCAAACCAGCTAGGGCTATATAGTTTTTTAATAGACCAATGGTGGCACTATATTTTTCCAAGTCATCTGAAAGAAATCACAAATATTAGAACACTTAGAGGCCTGATGCACAAATTCGTGCACAGGTGGGGTCCTTAGGCTTAGCTGGCGATCAGGGGCCAATTGGGGCCATCTCACTCAGTCCCGATCAGGACCAGGCTGATTGGGGCCTGCTGGCTGGAGGGAGGGACTGCAGGAAGTTGGCCCACCAGCTGTGGGGAGGGACCAGCCAGGGGGAGAGACTGCGGAGGGTGGCCGGCCATGGGAGCGCACTGACCACTACGGGGCAACTCCTGCATTGAGTGTCTCCCTCCTCGTGGTCAGTGCACGTCATAGTGATTGGTCGACCGGTCATTCCAGTGGATCCAGTCGTTCGATCGTAATGGTCGCTTAGGCTTTTATATATTTAGATTATTTTGGGTTACACAATGAACAGGTGTACTACACCTCCTGACCACCTGAACATACTACTAATATAAATTTATATGTATGTGACTATAATCTTCTGTGTCTCAGTTTGCTCATCTATAAAATGGGGATAATGTAGTGCCTACCTTATAGAGTAGTTATGAAAGTTAAATCTTAATTAATGTACAGCTCTTAGAACTATGCCTGTCACAGAGTAAGCCCCAATTAAGGTAACACATTTATTAGCTAGAGAAAATGGAATAAGCCATCTTCTCTGAAGCTAACAGCAGAGTAAAAAAAAAAAAAAAAAAAAGCAGAAATGATTCAACCCGGTAAGTTTGACAGTGAAGAGGCAGATCCGTTAACATTTATGGGGAAGAAGCTGTCCAGGAGGGGCACATCATGATTGAGATGGATCCTATTTGCTCAGGAGGGTCTACCAGTGGGGACAGTGTCTCCCAGTGTGTGACCTAGGGTAAGCAGGGGCCATCTTCAGAATTCCCTTTAGTGGAGCTATGTGTTTGCTTTCCAGTGATTGTCACATCTGAGCACAAGTTCCAGCTTGGGCAGCCTTTGAAGGGAGCCACTTTCTCCCACCACTCAGGGGCTCTCCTTCTCTTCCATGCTCTCAAGTTCTCTTCCTAGGAGGAAAAAGCATGTTGTTTACTTCTTTAAGCCTGTGTGGACAGATAAGTTTTTTTTTAATGGACCTCTCTAAGCAAGGAATCACAAAGCTTCCTCTAAATTTATATATAAAAATGTTGCCATGGTTACTAGTTCCTGTTTGTGCATCTGTCATTTGGCTGGTGCAGCCTGCAGGTGAGTGGCTTCTAATAGCCACATCATATCATGTTTGGGCCTGCGTGGGTGGGGAGAGCTGGGAGCTGGGAGGAATCAATTACAGCTGTAAGGAGCCTCGTTGATGGCTTTATGATTTGACTATAACTGGGCAAATCCTGGCCTCCCTAGAACTCCATTCCCTTCTTATGTAAAATGAAGGTGCTGGGCCAGTCTCTAAACACCTTCAAGCTGTGATGTCTTATTTGATTGATGTGACTCCACTCACGAAGAAGTTGACTAACTCTAGGGCTGCTAATATGTTTCTTACATACTGATCACAAAAGCAATTAGAAACCCTTTTAACTCAATAACAATCTTAAAGATATTGACTCTACTGATTGGGAAACCACTATTACAGTTGACTTTCCCTGGGGCTCCATTCCCTCTGGTCTAATCTCCCCCGACCTTCGCTTTACTTGAAGCAAGCTCAGCTGTTACTCACTTTCTGCAGCTCTCAAAGTTGAAACCAGTTCATCAGAAAAATTCCTGGGCTCACAAACTTCATGGAATTGGAAGGGTTTAAATCCAGCATGTGTAGGATCAGACCGACCAGGGTGAGGCTGCTGTAAATGAATGAGTCATTGGCAATTACTGATGTGATAACTGTTCAATAATACTCTGAAGTGGGTCATTTTCCAGACATGATCATGATAGCACTTTTCTGGGAAGCTAGCAACAGTGGAGAGAAGGCATGAGAAGAAAATTACTAATGTGGGACTATGATGTTGCTGTGAAATTGCAAAATTGGATTTCTAATGTATTTTAGGGATCACAAAGTGACCAGCAAGAGGGGTTAATGCTGACTCCATCAGAGCCTGGGAAACTGTAGGGTGAGTATAAAGAGTTCATGGAGGCAGGTGCGGGGAGGAGGGGGTCAATGGGAAAACAACAACAACAAAGGGGACATCTGTAATACTTTCAACAATAAAGATTAAATTTCTTTTTAAAGAAGAGCTCATGAATATCATGTCTGACACTGATGGGATTTGCTCCCTGAATATTTCTAGCAGTCAACCATTTAAGTGTCCAGATATTATACATATGGAGAATATGAACTTGTAATGTTTGGATCAAAGGTTTTGTAAATTATTTTGTAACTACTTGTGTGTAGGCATTGTCTAATACACTTTGTCTTACACTTAGCACCTGACTTCATTATATTCATAACTAGAGACCCAGTGCACGAATTTGTGCACCAGTGGGGTCCCTCAGCCTGGCCTGTGGGATGGGGCGGAAACTGGC
>NW_005358043.1:2513738-2515666 GCF_000412655.1 Myotis brandtii | reverse complement strand
AAAAAAACTATAAAATACTACAGCATATTATATGTACCCTTCACCCAATTTCTTAGGTGTTAATAATTTAAACATAACCATTATACAACTAACAAAATTTGGAATATATTTTTCTTATAATCTCTTTAATGTTACTTAATCCATTTACTTTGTTTTTGTTAATCTTCACCCAAGGATATTTTTCCATTGAATTTTAGAGGGAGTGAAGGGAAAGGCAGAGACACATTGATTGGTTGCCTCCTGCACATGCTTTGATAGGGACTGGGGATCAAGCCAGCAACTGAGGCAACTGCCCTTGACTGGAATTGAACCTGGGACCCTTCAGTCCACGGGCTAATGCTCTATCCACTGAGCAAAACAGGCTTCAGAATTATTCATTTACTTTTAATCTATATGTGTCTTTATATTTAAAGTGGGTTTTGTTTTTGATTCACCCTGCCGGCCGCTAGGGGCTTCTGGGGCGGGCGTGCCTTCCCAGTGGCCGGACGCGCTGGCGGTTGGCGCTGTCCAGCCCTGCCTGCAGTATGCAAATTAGCCGCCATCTTTGTTGGCGGTTAATTTGCATATCACGCTGATTAGCCAATGGGAGGTGTAGCGAAGGTATGGTCAATTACCATGTTTGTCTATTATTAGATTAGATGATAGAGGTTCAGCTGTTTCAAATGCTTTTGAGATGAAAAGAGGAGAAATCTATATACATAAATACATTGCGTATTGTGTTGGATAAATATTTTAAGTGAAAATGTGGTCCCCTTGTTTGTGAGAGAAGCTCATACATACTCTTGAGCAAATTTGTTTAAAATGTCCTATTTCCATTTTATCATTCCAGTTTGGGAATCTAGGAGATTTAAGTTATATCAAAATGAACAAAACAAGACACTTTCTTCATGCAGTTGATGTCTTCACCTTGGTTTATTAAGCTTGATTACTGTCAGGGAGCTTTAATGGGTATGCCAAAATCTGAAATATTTCACATACATGTAAAATGACTTAAGGTAGTAAGGGCTTGTTTAATAGCCAAGCCGTCTTAGATGTGCCTTCTTCTCTGTTCCTGAGAGTTTCACAAGGCCCAGGAATGGAAACCAGCTTATTTCTCAGCACAACTCAGAAACTGTTTCAAGGTTTTATTTTAAAGAGTGTGGGTGTTTGTATCTCTTTTTTAGTTATTTATTTATTTAAATGATGAAATATCATAGACCTATATCATATATAGACTAGTAGCCTGGTGCACAAAAATTTGTGCACTCAGGGGGGTGGTCCCTCAGTTACTAAACATTTATCGGCACAACACTGACCACATTGGTGGTGGTGGTGGTCTTGTCAGAATGTGTTATGTTATGCAGATGAAAATCTATTTAAACAGATTTGATGTAGATATTTTCAAAGATGGAAGAATTGTCCCTGTCAACTATTTTAGTTGACTGATATCTTCACTAATTGTCATCATTGCAAAGTTTTCAGTCCCCATATGGATTGCTGGATATAATAGGTCATGCGCTGTCCCTGTCCTTTGTAGCCTTTGTTACCTTAAGGACTCTAGTTTTCCATTTATATGCTTAAGTACCAACCTTACCGGCTTAAAAATGTAAGCTTTTAACACTGCTCTCTCTGTTCCGTATCCTTCAGATGAAAAGTGGAGTTGGGTTGCAGCACAGGAGAGAAATTCAGAAGGGGAATATTGAAGTAATGACTGCAGTAGGAGAAGAGGGAACCTATTTCCCTGGCCACAGGTGCTGGCGCCCTGGACCACAGGGCTGGCAGCTTCTCTGGGTGGCTGCAGCCTGGGACCTCGGGCAGGTGGCTTGTCCATCTCCTGGGCTGCAGCCAGCCGTAGGCACTGGCGCCTGGACCAAAGGTGGGCGGCTTCTTCTGGCAGGGGCTTCTTCGTCTTCTTCTGTGCTTCCAGGGAGGGCAGTCAGTTATGTGTA
>NW_005358043.1:2511714-2513340 GCF_000412655.1 Myotis brandtii | reverse complement strand
CCACCACCCTTGGATCGTAATGTAAAATTCTTTTACCATGTCAAGAAATTATTAAAAATACAGGTACTTAAAAAAAAAATACAGGTACTTCTCCGAACACTGGCCGGTGGGGGCAGGGAAGATGCGGCCGCAGTTGGCCGCCTCTTCCCTTCCCCGCCCGGCTTCTCCAATCACCGATCACCAGCTGGGGGGAGGGCAAAGGCGGCCCCGGTTCTCCAATCATGGGCTGGGGGGCAGGGCAAAGGCGGCCCCCAGGGTTGCCTTCGACCTGCCACCCGGCTCTTGCCTGCTGCCTGAGTTTCCGATCACTGTCAGCGGCAGGCGGCTTCTTTCGTCCTTCCCCTTTCCCCTCCCAGCATTGCGCCTATGTATGCAAATTAACTGCCATCTTTTTTGGTGGTTAACTGCCATCTTTGTTGGCAGTTAATTTGCATATCGCCCTGATTAGCCAATGGGAAGCATAGCAAAGGTACAGTCAATTACCATGTTTGTCTATTATTAGATAGGATGACAGTATAATGAATACTTAGTATACTGGTCACCTGGTGTAATAAGATCACTAACACAATTGAAGTCCCCATGAAACCCTATCATGATCCCTTCTCCCCTGTCCTTCCCAGTTTTTACACCTTTATCATATACATATATAGCCTTAAAAATTATGGTATTTTTAGCATATCTTTAATTTGTATATAGATTGTATCATACTGCATATATTCTTTTTCAAAAACTTTTTTGTTTAACAATATATTTTTGATATTTAACCATGTTGACAGATGTAGCTCTATTTTGTTCATTCTCACTGATGTTTAGTATTTTTATTAGGTGAATAGACCGAAAAAATTTTCAACTGTTCTATTGGTTGGTTGTCTCCAATTTTTTCAGTTTCAAAAGAATATTGTATTAACATTCTTTAACATTTCCCCATATCTCTTATGCAAGAATCTCTTTAAGGATATATGTGTAGAAGTGAAATTGCTGGGTCATAGGGTACGTACATCTTTACCAAGACTAGCTATGGCTAAATTGTCCTCTAAAGTAGTTGTGCCAGAAGATGCCTTTTACAGTTTTCCCTAAGAGTGTTCCTATTGCTCCACTTTCTCACTAATACTTGTCATCAGAATTTTTCATTTCTACCAATCTGATGAGTATGAAATAGCATACCTTATTGTTTTAATAGGCATTTCTCCAATTGCTACTGAAGTCCAGCAACTTTTTATGTTTATTGGTCATTCAGGTTTCTTACTCTGAGAATTATGTTATACTAGAGGCCCAGTGCACGAATTTGTGCACAGGTGGGGTCCAGCTGGCCCAGCCCCAATCGGGGTAGATTGGGGCCTGGCCTGTTAGGAGGAGGAGATGGCAGGATGTTGGCCAAATGGCCCACCCTGATCAGGGCCCTTCAGAGCCAGGCTGGCTGGGGGAAGGGGCTGCAGGTGATTGGCTGGTGGGCCCTGACCCCGATTGAGGTGAAGGGGCTGATTGGGTGCGGGGCCACCATGAGGAGGAGCTGTGGGTGGTGGGCTGGCCAGCCACGTACCCAGATGAGATGGGGGGTCGATTGGGGGTCAGCGGCATGAGGAGGGGCCATGGGTGGTTGGCTGGCTGGCCCTGCCCCTGATCAGA